>NC_056744.1:678975408-679047908 GCF_019279795.1 Protopterus annectens | reverse complement strand
TTGAGTGTATTGGAAATAATGTGGGAATTCCAACCATTTTAATTCTTTAATGGCTTGACAGTGGTGACAGTTGATCTAAGGGTAAAAAAAATCTATAAAATAAGAATATCCATAACTAACCTAATAAAATAATCCAACATATAAATGTCATGAATGTACATACCAGGAGAATCATCTAGAAAAATGTGATATTCTGAATGGTGTCATGTCATGAATGAAGTGAAGAATGTGCTAATAAACACGACATTCCAGGGAGATGCTCAATGGCAAGTTAATCAGTTTTGGGGAAGGGGAGTAATAAACCAATCAGGAGCGAGCCGTTGCATATGCTAATAAACAAAACCGGCAAATAATGAGCTCAGTGAAAGAACAATCAGTCATGGGAAGGGAAAAAAACAACTAATCATATACAGCCCAGTTGAAAGCTGAGATTGGCTAAATTCTGTCTGATCTCAGTCTAAATTTTAACCTAGAATGGCAAAAGACAAGTCTGTAATGGAGGTAAGGGGTCACGTGCAAACCATGAAGGTACACAAGCAATAATGCCTGATAGGGTGTACATTATCGTGTAATTAATGTGGTGTTCATTAGGTGATGTGAGGGCGTCGGGCCTCTACACCCCTGGAAGGGCATTAATTACATATTAACACACATCCTAGAGGATATTATTGTGCTTAGACAATGGTATCTCTGTAAAACTGTTGTGTTTTACTTGTTCATGTATTTTATTAAGTGTTATTTTATTTTTTAATATATTTTTGATGTAAAGTAGTTCCTCCGACTAATGTTTCATACTTGCTGTAGTCTATGTTAATAGTGTTGGAGGAAGCATTTTACAGCAAACATATATAAAAAAAATAATAATAGTGCTTAAAAAAATAATAAGCAAGTGAAAGACAACAATGTTACATAAGCCCATTCTCTCTCCCTTGCACACATACACAGTCTCTTCTGCTTTCACATACATACATGTACACACACAGTCTCCTCTTCTTTCATACACACATTCACTCACACAAGATCGGTCTCACTCTCTCGATCTCTCTCTCACACACAATCTCGTCTGCTTACATACATGCATTCAGTCACTCATCACTCTCTCTTTATCTCACACACTCTGATATCTCTTTCTCACACACACACGCACACACACAAACACACACACACACACACACACACACACACACACACACACACACACACACACACACACACACACATATGCAGTCTCTTCTGCTTTCACACACAGTCTCCCTGCTTTCATATACACATTCACTCACACAAGATCAGTCTCACCCTCTTTCTCAATCTCTCACAGCCTCCAGCTGCTTTCTTACACACATTCACTCACACAAGACCGGTCTCACTCTCTCTCATTTCTCTCACACACAGTCTCTTCTGCTTACATACATGCATTCAGTCAAATTACTCTTGCTTTCTCTCTCACACTCTGGCTCTCTCTCTCTCTCTCATACACACACACACACACACACACACACACACACACACACACACACACACACACACACACACACACACACACACACACACACAGTCTCTCTGCTTTCCTGCACCCATTCATGCACACATGCAAACTTTTCTCTTTTTTATTTTACACTGGCTAAACAGCAAAAGCACTGCATAGCGAGTGTAAAATAATGGCTCGCTCACTCTCACTTTCACTAACATGCACCCATACACTCAAACACAGTCATAAACACATGCACACACACACACACACACACACACACACACACACACACACACACCTACCTTTTTTTTTACTTGTCTTCTTTTTTATATTTTACACTCATTAAATAGCAAAAGCGCTGCTTAGCAAGCGTAATAAAATAGTGGCAGTTCCATTTTCTCAGTCTGAACTCCATGGCGGCTTGATATGCTTCTGTGAAGCAACAGACACATTCTTCTCAGTGGATATTACGTGTATATTAATGCTCTGCTGGAGAACTCTCATTCTCCAATCAGGGTAATGATGTACAGTAAGCAAATTGTCTAAGCCTCAATAACTGAATTAAGAGGAAATCCAGAAAAAAATTACCTGCAACCATAACTTTGTATATAAACAAGGCAATAAAAGCATATCCACTCAGTCAATGAACTGATAAAGCAAAAGAGTTTCCTTCTCTTTCATCATAGCTATCAATTGATGACTAAGACTATTGTTACTTCTACAGCACCTTTTTTGGCAAAGTCCATCTCCTCGACATCAGTAGATAGCAAATTTATTAGAATTCTGAACAGAATAGGTTGATAGGTTCATAGGTAAGTTCAAGGTTATCTGCCCAAAGGCATCTATAAGCCTAGCCAGAAAGTGTTGGCTTTTGATGCCCCCTTAGATTACTTCCCTGTGCCTCTGTCCAGCAGAGCCATAAGTTCCATGTGTCTCTGTCCAGCAGAGCCACTGCAGTGATCCCCGGGGTAAATTTTCTGTTTCCCATCCACTCGTCAAGGTTTCTCTTGAAGAGTGTTAGTGAGGGGCCCTGCGTAATGTAGATCGGAATCCTGTTCCAAAGCATGGGGAGTCTCTGGGACATGAACCTATCCCTCCAGTACATCCTATTTATCATTGTGGTGAGGTTTAAATCCCTAGAGTGTGTGGCTCTCGGGGATTTGTTTTTTTTTAGGTGGAGCATGTCCATCAGTTCTGGGTTGGACATGGCCTTGTATGTCAGGCAGAGATCACCTCTGAGTAAGCGGTATGCAACCGAGTACAGCTGGAGTTTTTTCAGTCGGGCTGCATAGGGCATCTGTTTGAGGCCAGTATTCCACTTGGTGAGGTACTTCTGTGGTCTTTCCAGCTATTGCAGGTGTCTTGAAAGGTACATCTCAAAAGGGGTATTGTACTCTATGATGGGTCTGATGAGTGATGAGTAGAAGGGCACAGTAACCTCTTTTGTTCGAGATGCGAACCATTTTGTGATTAGGTGAGCCACATAGAAGGATTTTCTAACCACCTTGGAAATATGATTATCAAAGGAGATATTACTATCTACTTGGGTCTCCAGATCCCTTATTACATTTTCTGTATTTAGGGGACTACCATGTATGTGATAGTTCACGGGTACTTTGTTTTTTCCAAAGGGGATGACTATGCACTTTTTGGCATTTAGCTTGAGGTCATGATTTTGGCACCAGGTATCCATCTCAGTGAGACCCTTCTGGAGGATGTCTGTATCAGCTGGAGAGTCAGTTATGGCCCCCAGTTTGCAGTCGTCTGCGAACTTGGTCAGCCATAGTCCTCCTGTGCTTGCCTGTACCTCTGAGAAGTATATACTGAACAGGAGGGGTCTCAGGACTGAGCCCTGGGGGACGCCACTTGTAACCAGTTTAGAGTCGGGTCTAGAGCCTGCAACTCTCACCGTGAGCCAATTGGCAACCCATTTCATGATTTAGGGGTTTATGTTCAGGCTGGTGAGCTTGTCTATAATACCAGAATGGGGAATGGTGTCGAAAGCTTTTGCAAGGTCTAGATAGGCTGTGTGGACCTCCTTTCCCTCATCTAAAGCCTTGGTAACTGTCTCAAAGAAGTCTGCCAGGTTTAGGAGGCATAATCTGCCCTCAGAAAAGCCAAACTGGGTAGGGTCCAATGTTTGGAGGTTCCCAATGCCTCTGTTAATGAGCTCCATGATGATGCGCTCCATAGCCTTGCAGACTGGGCTAGTCAGGCTTATAGGCCGATAGATGCCGAGGTCCGTTGTGGCTCCACCTTTGTAGAGCAGGATAACTGTTGTGCTACACTCTATGGGTATGTATCCTGTAGAGAGGCTGAGTTTGAACAGTGTGTTTAGGTGAGGGGTTAGTTCATTTTGGAGCTCATGTAAAACACAGCCTGGGACACCATCTGGTCCCATTGAAGCTGTGTTTTTGGCTTTGGATAGGGCTGTTTTAACCAGTGTGTCAGTGATTGCCAAGGCTCTACATTCTTCTAGTATAGTTATGAGCCCTTTAGGTGGTGAGAGTGGGGTGAAGTTTGCACTAAACTGGTCTGCCAGAATGTTGGCAATATCAGTCGGTTCAGTGTATTTTGTGCCATTCTGCACTAACTTAGAGCAGATTTGAGAGTTTCCACTTAGGTTCTTGACATAGCTAAAGAACACTTTGTGGTTATCTTTGGAATCCTTGGCAATTTTTCTTTCGAAGCTACCCATGGATAATTTTATGAGAGATCATAATTTCTTGGTGATACTGATCAGGGATGTCTTTCCTTCTTGGGATTTTACACTTTTCTGTACTAGTTTCTTCCTTCTATTGTAAAACTTGTTTATGGCAGGGGTCCACCAGACTGGTTTCCTTTTCTTGGAGGAGTGAGTCTTGGTTTTGTTTGGGATAGCATGATCCATGCATTCTTGCAGGTGCTCATAGAGTGCTTTTGTAAGGGATTCAGTAGTTTGGACAGTGTTTTCATTTAGCATGGGGGCTGTGAACCTTTCCACATTGGTCTTAAGAACGTGAAGTTTGCTTTTGAAAAGTTTTTCATGGTGTTTTCTTTGATTGGGAGTGGGGGAGGAATGTGGATATCCAGAGTGATTAGTCTATGGTCTGATCTAACCAGCAAGGGGTTGACCTCCGGTGTGGAACACTGGTCACCCATGTTGGTGATGACCAGGTTCAATATGTTGTCAGATCTGGTGGGGGTGTTGACCAGTTGATCCAGGATGTTCGAGTTTATAAATTCTAGGAAGCGCTGGGCAAGGGAGTTAGTACTTGAGTAGTTCTCCCAGTTAATGTTTGGGTAATTGAAATCACCCAATATTGGGGCATTTGGTAGGACCTTCATATTTTCCAGTGTCTCCAGAAATGTGGAATGATGACTCCCATACTTGTGACCCTCCTGACATTACAGCAAATTACAGCAAATTCATATCTGTATAGTTCATAAAAGCTGATGCTGAAGTATTGAGTACTCTCCATCTGTTCCTATGTTTAGTACATAGAGCTCCTTCAGACCCACTGCACATTGCAAAGAATTGTCTATATGTATCTATTATGTTATACTGACAAGGAAGCCCACCTCATGATCCAAATATAGAACTCATAACATTCCAAATTACCCTTAATAAAACTAACTATGCCTATGACCCAAACAAGAATTCATAAACATCCAAATATCCCATAGTACAACTATCACATTCTTGTTAACTTTTCATCCTACTTAAATGTCCTCCACTGATTATGAAAAGGACCTTGATCTAGTAGACGAGATCTCTGTCCAGTAGAACAGTCTCTTACATGGTGACTTTAACTACTAGATATATAATATAAACAGGCCTGTTTGCAATATAATCATAAATATCCCATAATCAGCATTTCCTGGACTTACTGGTTTGGTTCCCAATATTTATTTATTTATTTATTTATGCCTTTCTTTCATATTAATGCAATTGTACCCACACTTCTTCTTCTTTCGGCTTTTTCCCAGTTAGTGGTTGCCACAGCAGATCACCCCTCCGCTCATGATTGGCAGTAGAGTTTTAAAGTGTCAGGTTGCCAGCCTGGCATCTAACCTTCCACAGAAGGCACACACATGCACGGACACCTAGGGCCAATTTAGAGTGTCCATTCCACCTACAGCATGTCTTTGGGATGTGGAAGAAAATAGGAGCACCTGGAGGAAACCCACGCAACCACAGGGAGGACATGCAGACTCCACACAGAAGCACCCCAGCCGAGGATCAAACCAGAGAACCTCTTGTTGTGAGGTGACAGAGCTAACCGCTGCACCAACATGGCCACCCACAATTGTACCCACACATCTTTCTTCATTTCTTATACCTTTACTAAGTCACTCATTCATCACTTTAGCAGTCCCACTCCTGTCTATACCATTCATTTGATAATGAAATTAATAGCTTATTCCAACTGGACCTGGTGCAGTTTTCTCTTACCTTCTTATAGTACATTATCAAATGTAGGATTTGTTAATGCCATCATGAAACAGTCCTTCATGATTCTTATTTGGCTGGCTTGTGTTCCATTCCGGTAAAGGGCGACCAGGAAGTTCCACGGTCTGGGTAAACCACAGCAATAGCACGTACCTCCTTGTACAAAGGTTAGATAATCTCACAGTTTACAAAAAAGTTCCACGCTGAAGAATATTCACCAACGTATCTGCAGCAATAATGGAATTTATTCTTAAAAGTATACGAACTGCTACAGCCAACACAACGCCATGCAGTAACACATCCAACAGAATTTACCCGGGTTTCGTCCGCCAAGACGAACTTCATCAGAAGTTCCATTGTGTTCCATTCCACCTCTTTCCTAACTTTCTTCTTTATACATTTCCACAGCATGCCTCAACTACTTTCACTATTTCTTTTTCTGTATATTTTATTTACCAAGCATCATCTACCAACTACACCATTTTGCCATCATTTTACTTAATTTCCATTTCAGAATAGGTGTAACATTTTCTTTTCTACCATTAAGAAAAACAAATGTGCCTATAATTCTGTCATTTACCTCTTTAGCTGTTTTGCATATATCTTCCATTCTCTGTTTTGTGTTTCACATTTTCCATTGTAACAATTCTTAATAGCTAGTCACTGAGATAGCAATGTCTTGAGTCTTTATTTTCTGTTTTCCTTTTCTACTTCATAATTTACTTGTCTACATTTTCCTTTCATTTCACCCATTCCTACACAGAGCATGATTACTTCATGCGTATGCTACGGTCCTCCTCCTCCTGCTCCTGTTTTCATTGCTTTACTCTTTGTCTCTTCTTAATTCCTTTACCTTCTTTGATATGTATGTATTTCTCACTCTCTCTCTGTATATATATATATATATATATATATATATATATATATATATATATATTCACACACACACACACACACACATATATATATATATATATATATATATGTGTGTGTATATATATATATATATATATATATATATATATATATATATATATATATATATACATATATAAATCAGTGTTTCTCTATATATCCCTTAAGATGTGTGTGTGTGTGTGTGTGTGTGTATATATATATATATATATATATATATATATATATATATATATATATATATATATATATATATATATATATATATATATATATGGCTCTAGGACTTTTGATCAAAAGATCAAAAGTCCGAATCCAAAACCAGCGAATACACTTTAACAAAAGCGCTTTTATTGAAAAAGTGCTTTTGTTAAAATATGTTAAAAAAAAAAATCTAATTGAATGCAGGGGGGCAAGCCCCTGCACCCGTAGATGTGGGGGGCTTTGCCCACCTCACCCCCTACTTTAATATTCTCACTCCGAGGCCGCACTACAGTGGGGAAAAGGGAATTTTCTCTTACCGCACCATAGTACGACCAGAACAACAAACATACTTACTCGAAAGTGCTGCTTCAGTGAAAAACATTTTCCCACAAGTATTCTCACCAATTTGGGATTCGGTGAAAGATGCAGTCGAGCATCTGTACGGATCCCATATATATATATATATATATATATATATATATATATATATATATATATATATATGTGTGTGTGTGTGTGTGTGTGTGTGTGTGTGTGTGTATCTCTGTATAGTTAAACAATCAAACCTCATCACACCCCCAACAATTTTGATGCTTTGATGCTTTCCCTTTAACTTTTTCCAGTTTACAATTAGCCCTGTACCAGCACTACATTCATATTAAACATATTCTTTTTAATTCCTTCAAAAAACCACAATGTTTCACCTATCACTGTATCAGCATCAGTTGTTGTTAACTTCAGTGGCTGACATTTTACCTCTAGACCATAAGTTAAAAGCTATCCTGCTATTCAAACAATCGCATCTATTGCCTTTAGGGAGGGGGGATAATTAAAAAAAAAGAAGTATCTGCATGAAGGGCATCTTTCTGTGATCAAGTGTGTTTATTCCCCTGATATCACAGAAGGTATCTAAGCATATATAGCATTTGGAAAGTTTAAACAATAAAAGTATAACAAACTTTGTAACCTTCAAACTACCACCTTACTGCACCAATAAGCAAATAACTCCACAAAAGCTAGATAGTGCAGAATGGCACTAAATATACAGAACCAACTGATATTGTCAACATCCTGGCAGATAGGTTCAGTACTAACTTTACCCCTCCCTCACCCTCTAAAGGGCTCATCTCTATACCGGAAGAATGCAAAGTTCCTGTAATCATGGCTGCACAGGTAAAAAACACTCTCCAAAGCCAAGAACAGAACATCCATGGGACCTGACAACATCCCAGGCTGCGTTCTACACAAACTACAGAACAAACTGGCACCCCACCTAAGTACCTTGTTCAGTCATAGCCTCACCTCAGGCTTTTTGCCCACTGAATGGCACACAGCAATGACTGTCCCACTCCACAAAGGGGAGCCACCACAGACCCTAGGAACTGCTGCCCCATCAGCCTGACGAGCCTGGTCTGCAAGGCTATGGAATGTATCATCATGTTACCTATAAACAATGACATTGGTAATCTCCAAACTCTGGACCCTACCCAGTTCGGGTTTGTAAAAGGCAGATCATATCTCCTAAACCTGATAGACTTCTTTGAAGCAGTCACCAAAGCCGTAGTTGAGGGTAAGGTGGTTCACACAGCATATCTCGATCTTGCCAAGGCTTTTGACACCATCCCTCACCCTGGAATTATAGATAAACTCACTAAACTAGGTATAAATCCCTATGTCACAAGATGGGTTGCCAACTAGCTCACTGATAGAACCCACACTGTGAAAGTAGCAGACTCTAAATCCAACTTCAGACCAGTGACAAGTGGAGTACCACAGGGTTCAGTCCTGGGTCCTCTGCTGTTTGGTATCTACTTCCCTGAAGTACAGGCTAACACAGAAGGTCTTTGGCTAACAAAGTTTGCAGAT
Organism: Protopterus annectens; assembly: GCF_019279795.1. Taxonomy (NCBI): domain Eukaryota; kingdom Metazoa; phylum Chordata; order Ceratodontiformes; family Protopteridae; genus Protopterus; species Protopterus annectens. Next base: position 679,039,020 of record NC_056744.1, on the reverse strand, counting down.
GACTGCAAACTAGGAGCCATAATCAAAACCCCTAATAATGTGAATATCCTACAAAAGGGCCTCACTGAGACAGATGCCTGGTGTCAAAGCCATGGCCTTAAGCTCAATGCCACAAAGTGCATTGTCATCCCTTTTGGTAAAAACACTGTACCCATGAACTACCACATAGGCGATAGTCTACTTAACACTGAAAGTGTGATAAGAGACCTTGGGACACAGGTGGTCAGTAATCTCTCCTTTGCTAATCACATAGCCATAGTAGTCAGGAACTCCTTCTATGTGGCATACCTCATCACAAAAGGTTTCTTATTCTGGAAAAAAGAAGTCATTGTCCCCTCTACTCATCACTCATTAGACCCATTATAGAGTACAATGCCCCTTTTGGTATGTACTTCACAAGACATCTACAACAACTGGAAAGGACGCAGAAATACCTCACAAAGAGGATTACAGGCCTCAAACAGATGCCCTACGCAGACCGTCTCAAAAAACTCTAGCTTTACTCTGTCACATATCGCCTACTCAGAGGCGATCTCTGCCTAACTTACAAAGCTATGTCAAACCCAGAACTGTTGGACATGCTCCACTTTAGAAATCCCAATTCATCTGAGCTACACGCTCTAGGGATCTAAACCTTGTCACCACAATAAACAGAACATGCTGGAGGGATAGATTCCTGTCCCAGAAACTTCCCATACTCTGGAACAAACTACCTATCTATATCAAACAAAGCTCCTCATTAGCACTCTTCAAGAAAAATCCTGATGACTGGATGGGAGCTAGGAAATTCACCCCGGGGATCACTTCTGTGCTCTGCTTGACAGGGGCACTGGAAAATAATTTTCTTGGGTGGCAAAAGCCAGGGTACCATTTGGCTAGGCTTATATAGGCCCTACGGCCAATAGTCTAGTACCTACCTATGAACCTATAAATATTACATTGAGGAGGTAAACTGAAGTTTCTGATGTTTGTTATTTTTGTTTTGTTTTAATTTATGTAGATCAGGCAGTTTCAAAGTATTTAATTTCAGGCTTAAAAAATCACATTAAGTATTCCTTGGATGGACTAGTCATTTCCGAATATCCCTCTTGACTTCTTCATTTTTCACTACATTTACCTAATAACTGTCCTATGCAAAATGCAGTATATACTCTCCATTTTCCATACTTTTCTTTACTATTCCCTTTTTATTTTTCTATAACCATATGTAAGTGAACTATATTGCATCACCTTCAGTTTCCTTACCCTGTTCTTATGGGTCCACAGTTCATAGGTAAGTACTAGGCTAGCTGCATTTGGGGTCACTTTAAGCATAGCCAGTTTCCCTTTTTGTGATTGAAATAACCTATCCTATTTGGTTATATAATATAGCAATAACCCACGCCTGGGTGTGGGTAATGCTGGATTTACCCACGGTTGGCGTGGTTTGGTCATGAGGGTGAAGCCCGAGTGGCCAAACAAAGCCAACCATGGGTAAATCCAGTATTACCCACACCCAGAAGTGGTTATTATTATACAATGACATTATTTAAGAAAAAAAATAATTACTTTTCTTAAATAATGGCATTGTATAATGCCTCCTTGCTACCCTTCCGCAGCTGTCTGGTATTCTGCGGCAGTTCTGATGTACTGCGCATGTGTATGCCTACACAGTACATCAGAAATGTGGGCAAAAGCAACGGAGAAAGCAAGATCTCCGTTGCTTTTTACAAGCTGTTTTCGCCATGTTAAATGGGTTTAACATAGCGAGACAGCTTTAAAAAAAGCAACGGAGATCAAACTCATTTAACATAGCAAAACAGTGTGAAAAAAAAAGAGTTATAGTAATGGAAAAAGTCCGGGCGACCAGACATTTTTCCATTACTATAACTCTGATTTACAACGTGCACGCTGACCAATCAGCGTGCAAGTTTTTGAATATTAATGGGGGCAGTTGTATAATGGCCTGTCTAGTACAACTATTTTTATTTCAGTTTTACACTCAACATTCACAGCAACAATGTTCACAATAATGTTTTCTTTTTTTTGCACCTTTATGTATGCTATCATTCATATCCGTTGTCCTTTGAATCACTTTGTCACCCCTAGTTCTATACTCATTTTTTTACAGACAGTGCCTAAGTACCGTTCTCCTCTTCATCATATTCATACACATGAAATGATTTAGCACTCACTGCAACACTACGTTGTGCATCATTATTCACATTTTTCCATACTCTTCCACTTTTTGTTCTCTTTCAGGGCCATAATATTTCATATTATTCTCTTTACAGTTTCATTAACGCACACACTACACACACACACACACACACACACACACACACACACACACACACACAACAACATTTTACTAGATTACTTAAATTGTGTGCGTATTGATTTATATGGCTTTCCATAATGTCCATTGCATTTGAATTTTCACTTTAAATACCAATATTATCTTCCTGCAGTAATGGACAATCAAACTGCAAATGCCCCCTTTGCCTACATTTTTTTTTTCAAATTACTTTGCATTTTTTTTCTAAGCCCATAGAACATCTCCTCTCAGTGTAGTCCTATACCATAAATAGTATATTCCAACAAATTAGTGTGACCACGTAAGACCTATCTTAATTCTCTAAATTGTGCCCTGGTGGATTAACATGTTTTCCAAAGGCACTGATTCTAGCATGGCTCACAGATGTACACTAAAGAAAGCAACATTTTTTCATCAACTGTACAAGGATTGCTGGGGTCTCTTATGACAGTCACCAATATTAAGAGGATGTCTGGCACAGTATTGCCAAGGCATTGACAAATGCCACTACCATGACCTGCTTTGGTGAGCAGTGCTGGCATCACTTAAGTGGCCTGAAGCGTAACTGTCCTGGCCTTCTGCTCTATTGTGAAGAAGAGGTCAGTAAAAGAGGTCCTGAGATGTAAGTATGCAGAGATGATCACTGCCCTGAAATTTCCCTTATAGTTAAATGGGCTCTTATGCATGCTGTAGATGTTATTCTTGTTTTTCAAGACAGGATGGAATAGCAGGGAATGCCACCATTATGCACAAGAGGAGAATGGTGCCATGAGTATGATGTCATATTCTCTTACGTCACTTTCTAATATAGTACTGCTAAATGGTGCCATGAGTATGATGTCATATTCTATTACATCACATTTTGATATGGTACTGCAGCTAGCAGTAACCATTGTATTAGCTTGCTTAGGTTTTAGTAAAACAACAGTGACATACTTGTTTCCTCAGTAAGGCAACATTTGTCCTGGTGCCTTTCAGTAATACACAATCACTCCAAATGACATTTGGCAACCTTTATTAATTTCAAACATAACTTTATTACATTATTTAAAATATTAATTGTAACACAAAAGACCTTGTAACGACAACATGTAAACTCCTTATAACACACATCAGGGCAGCATACCCCACTTACCCTGCCCAAATAGGCAGCGTCCATACCTCCTCTCACTTATTCTTCTCAATCAAGCAGCGCCCTACTGCCCACTTTCATCCCCAAAATGCATTGCATCAACAGCCAACACCAAGAGGGGGAACTGAAGAGGGGCAAGCCAGCCCCTCTTTTCCACCCAATACCCCCCTCCATAACTATACCAAACAGATTAACCAAAATAAAAAGGGGAAGGAGGGTGAGTTGCAAATTCAAGCCAAAATGTGATTCCTTTTTCCAGGTGCACTAAGTCCTACCCTACATCTGTTTCACTTCCTCTAAAGTCCCCTTAACAAATTAAGCATTCCCTTCCCTAAATCTCATCAACCCTATCTCTATTCCTTTATCTTAACCCCCTACTTCAACAAAACTCCCACCCTCACCCTCACCCCCACCCCCATGTAACTCTCTCTAACCCTGGGAGGTTGGCATAATGGTTAAAGTGTTTACCTCACAGACACAAGTCACAGGGTTTGATTTTCACATGGTGTAACTGCCTTGGCTTAAAATGGCCCACAAGGACAGTTAGCCAGCCTAGTACTAAACTATGAACCTATGAATCCTTACCAAAGATGTCCCTGGACAAATTAGTTTGTTCTCAAACCTCATTTGTCCCTGTCCCCTTCAGTAATACATGATGACACCAAATGACATTTGACAACCTCTATTAATTTCAAACATTACATTATTTCAAATATTAATTGTAACATGAATGACCTTGTAGCCACAACATGTAAAATCCTTATAACATACATCAGGGCAGTGTACCTCACTCACGCTGCCTGAATAAGCAGCGTTCATATGTCCTCTCATTTATTCTTATCAATCAAGCGGCATCCTACCACTCACTTCCATCCCCAGAACTCATTGCATCAACACCCAATGATCAAACCTGACATCCCCAGAGGAGCAAAAAAAGAAAACTGCAGCCTACTAGGTGGTATAAAAAGTTTCATATCCTCTTCTAAGACAGCTAACAATGACTCCTATGCAGAAGAGTACACAAATGCCCTATATAACCACCTAAATAACTGTATAGACTCAGCTGTACCTGACCTGATCAAAACCAGGTCCTCCTGAAAAAATAGGCCACCCTGGTGGACCTCAAGTATAAATAGGTTATCTAACAAAAGGAAGAAACTGATGTCTTAGAACAAGAGAGAACTTATTCACTAGGAGAAGAATACCCTCCACAACTTGAACAAGCAAGTCAGATATTTTTTAAAGTCCTCTAAAGCTAGCTACAAAGCTAAATTAGCATCCCTAACTATGGATAATCATAAGGCATTCTTTAGCTATGTCCAAAATCTAAAAGGGAATGCCCAACTATGTGGCGAACTTATAGTGGATGGTACCTCTGATACTGAACCTGTGGAAATTGCCACCCTACTAGCTGACATATTTGGCACAAACTTCACTGCCTGTCCCCACCAGCTATACCCCAAAGCATACCTGACACCAGTTCTCTACCTAGTACCTCCAAAGAGCAGGTCATATCTATGCTCTCCAAGGCCGAAAACATGGCCTCTATGGGATCAGATAACATTCAAGGGAGCTTACTAAACAATCTAAAAGAAGACCTAGCTGAACCACTTGGCACTCTCTTTAACTTCAGCCTGAGTACTGGCTTTGTTTCAGTAGACTGGAAAACAGCAACAGTAAAATTCTTCATAAAGGGGGTCCTAAAACTGACCCTGAGAACTATAGACCCATAAGCCTAATCAGCCTTATCTTCACGGCCATAGAAAGAATCATCATGGATCTTATCAACAAGGACATAGTTAACATTAAAACTCTTGATGTGACCCAGTTTGGCTTCATTGAGTATATCTCATGCTTATTGAACCTGGTGGGCTTCTTTGAGAATGCCCTAAAAGCCCTGGATGAAGGCAAAACAGTACATACTGCCTATCTTGACTTAACTAACGCTTTTGGCACAATTCATCCCTCAGGTATCATTGAGAAACTCTCTCAGCTGGGGATTAAAATGCACATCACTAGATGGGTAACCAGCTGTCTCACTGACAGAAGGCACGCTATCAAAGTTGTGGATTCCACCACCATCAGTAGACCAGTTACCAGTGGTACACGACAAGGATCTGTGCTGGGCCCTCTACTGTTTGGAATCTGTTTCGCTGAAGTCCAGGTAAAAGTAGATGGCCTGTGGATTACCAAGTTTGCTGAATATTGCAAACTGGGTGCAGTCACTGAGTCCCCAAATGATGTTAACATATTACAAAAGGGGCTAACACAGACAAATGATTGGTGCCAAAGCCATGGACTAAAACTAAACTCAACTGGATTGACTTGCTTTTGAATGAACTTGGGGCCCCCATAAGTGTTATCAATAATGTTACCGAATTGTTGAACATTATTTTGTCCTCTTACTTTTTCATGTTTGAAAGGGACATTTACATCCAAAAAAAAGGGGTGGCTATGGGCTCTCCATGTGGGGCTGCCATAGCCAACCTCTTTATGTCATATTGGGAGAGAAATTTTGTGCTCAACAATCCTGAGTGGAACTGTAAATTGTTTTACTACACTCGTTATCTTGATGACATTTTCATCTTGTTTAGGGGTGACTCTTCCTTAGCACATTCCTTTGTCAACTACCTCAATTCCACAACATCCTTTCTCAAGTTTACTTACCACTTTGATGTTGATAGTATGAACTACTTGGATGTTAAGCTCACTAGAGCTGGCTCTCGGGGTCATCTTAGATCTACAATCTATAGAAAAGACACGTATGTTAACTCCTTCCTCCACTTCACTAGTTCTCACCCCTTCAAGCTTAGAAAGGCTATAGTTAAGGGGCAACTAGTGAGGGCGGTGAGGATGTGTAGTGAACTGACAGATTTCAATCTTGAATGCCATTTCCTAGGGGACCTTTTTGTGAACCGAGGCTACCCAATGGGCTTGGTGTCCGAAATCACAGACGAAGTACTCAATAAAAGAATTTGTGGTTTTTATAGACCTCTTCTTTCTTCAGAGGGTACCTCTAGTAATGTTGTTGATTTTAATGTTAGTGTAAATGATAATATGGTTGGCCCTACCCCGTCTATAGATTTGACACCTTTGAAGGTCACATCTTGCAGTTTTATTTCCACGTTTGGGGTGAACTCATATGACATACAAAATATCCTTTTCAAGAACTGGTTTTTTGTAACTAGCAATGGACTGGTTGGTAATAAACTGGGAGATAAGCCTTCTGTAGTGTTTAGAAGGGGCAGGAACATTAAGGAACTCTTACAGAGTTCCTTTTTTGAGCGTAGTGCTAGATCTAGTGGTTCCTATCCATGTGGAGCATGCAGGTTTTGCACACATATTAAAAGTAGGACAACACTCGTCTTTCCACTTTTTTGGGATCCTTTGCTAGTCACTTGTTTTTGGATTTTACTTAGTTTGTTGGTGTTTTTTTCTTGTGGATCCTTTAATATGGAGAGTCCTGCGAGTCAAGTTATTTTAGATGCATCAAACTCGGATGTCACGGGCATGCCTAACCTGCTACTTACGCTGTCGCAGAAGATCGATGCGCTGAATGAGCGCTTTTCCTTGTTTGAGAGCTCTATCGCATTTCGGCAAAGCGGTAGGGAGGACGCTGATAACAACAGCAATTCTGCAAACGGACGCTGTTCTAACTCACAGGCAATGATTACAGTGGTGCAACCACCTAGGGCGGTTTTGCCCTCTGCTAACTCTTTTACAGATGTTACCAGCAACCAGCAGAATCCTTCACGGACAGAGACTACCGAACGGGTTGAAGCACTTATTGGTGGAGCATCTATATCCGAATGGATTGCTAACACAGGTGACTTTCTCTTGTTTGTTAAGCCCCTTAATGACGCCCCGCCGGTGCAAGATCGTGGTGCTGTTGCCAATTCTGGTGTCAGCTTGTCAAATAAACTTAAAGAGTTGGACTCTAAGACAGTTAAACTTAGAAAATTGCAATTGGAAACTGCGTACTTTAAACAGTGTTTAAGCAAGGGCATTATTCCTAAGGGACTTAGGAGTAATTTTGTACTCTCTAGTTTGCTTAATAGCAATGATTTCATAACTGATTTGAAGTCTCTATTTCAGATGCAGGGTTTGCATTTGCTTGAATTGCTTGTCAAACACTATTCTTTATGTATTGTTGAACTGACTAAAGAGGTATGCTTACTTGATGAGGAAGTTAAAATCAACAACGCATTTCAACAACTTAAATATGACCATTCACGTATTTTTTCTAGCATCGATACATATATGGTCAAGTTAAAATCTAACAAAGCTAAGAAATTGCACAGAGATAGGTCATCCTATTCTAGAGACATGGCTTTTCCTAACTTGCGGAATCGTATTAACACTCCTAGTGTGCATGACTCAATTGACTTATCTGAGGTTAATACTGTTGCTGTCTCTGATAATGTAGGTAGTCAGGACACTATGTTGAGAAATGACCAACCTCTACGTAGGAGTAATCGAAATAGAAACAGGCATGATACTAGAGGGGACAGTACTGATTTGGCTGTTCCCGCTTGTTCTAATGGTTCTAATAATGGATCTAACACTGGCAATGTTTTTTTAGGGAACAGGAGCAACAAGGGACAACGCAGGGGGAACAGGAATTGGAACAACTAGATAAAGACCCCCTGGGTGACATGAACGCTCCCCTTAGGATAGTGTCAAATAAGAAAGGTGATTTTACCATTTATAACTTCTCACATCTCACTTTGGAACCAGAACTTGTGGAGTTATTAGCTCTGGGTAACACCTTTGTTCCTTCTAGGAAGTGTGATTTGGCCAGGGTCCTACTTGACTTGAAATGCTACGTTCGAAAATTGAATTTGAAACTCTTGTTTAATGTTTCTGTAGAACCTGTGGTCCCTAAATTAAAGCTTTCTAGTGTGTTTAATCCTCCCCTTCATGTTGCCCTTAAAATGTTTGAGAGTGCATGTGAGTTGGATATCAGGTTCCTGATGAGGAGCCCTAATTCTGGTCCCAACCGTTTTAATATTTCAAAAGAACAACTGGAGGCGTTGTGTGATCTACGCTCTGCAGGTGTCAGGATTATTAAGCCTGATAAAGGTGGGGGACTAGCTATTTTCGAGCATATCGATTATGTAGAAAGAATGCATAGGGTCCTTGATTCCGACTCATATGAAATTTCATCTGTTAATGAGATGAACATTAGTGCAAATAGGACAAGGGGTTATCTGAGGGACCTTTTTATCAGTGGCAGAATAGATGAGGATACTTATAAATACGTAGACATTTTATATGCTAAGACCCCGGTCATGTTTGGGATCCCCAAGATTCATAAAAACTTTGGGGACCCACCAATGAGAGCTTTAATAGATGGGAGGTCATCCTCTACCTATCCTTGTTCCAAATTTGTTGACGCCTTGTTGAATCAATATGTGGAAAGTATACCGAGTATATGTAAAGATTCATGGTCTTTTTTATCTGACCTAAATGAGTTGGTGCTAGATGTTGATACTAATTTTCTGACTATAGATGTAGTTGATTTATACACATCTATTCCGCACCAGGAGGCAGTTGAGTGGATTGACTTGCTTTTGAATGAACTTGGGGCCCCCATAAGTGTTATCAATAATGTTACCAATTGTTGAACATTATTTTGTCCTCTAACTTTTTCATGTTTGAAAGGGACATTTACATCCAAAAAAAAGGGGTGGCTATGGGCTCTCCATGTGGGGCTGCCGTAGCCAACCTCTTTATGTCATATTGGGAGAGAAATTTTGTGCTCAACAATCCTGAGTGGAACTGTAAATTGTTTTACTACACTCGTTATCTTGATGACATTTTCATCTTGTTTAGGGGTGACTCTTCCTTAGCACATTCCTTTGTCAACTACCTCAATTCCACAACATCCTTTCTCAAGTTTACTTACCACTTTGATGTTGATAGTATGAACTACTTGGATGTTAAGCTCACTAGAGCTGGCTCTCGGGGTCATCTTAGATCTACAATCTATAGAAAAGACACGTATGTTAACTCCTTCCTCCACTTCACTAGTTCTCACCCCTTCAAGCTTAGAAAGGCTATAGTTAAGGGGCAACTAGTGAGGGCAGTGAGGATGTGTAGTGAACTGACAGATTTCAATCTTGAATGCCATTTCCTAGGGGACCTTTTTGTGAACCGAGGCTACCCAATAGGCTTGGTGTCCGAAATCACAGACGAAGTACTCAATAAAAGAATTTGTGGTTTTTATAGACTTCTTCTTTCTTCAGAGGGTACCTCTAGTAATGTTGTTGATTTTAATGTTAGTGTAAATGATAATATGGTTGGCCCTACCCCGTCTATAGATTTGACACCTTTGAAGGTCACATCTTGCAGTTTTATTTCCACGTTTGGGGTGAACTCATATGACATACAAAATATCCTTTTCAAGAACTGGTTTTTTGTAACTAGCAATGGACTGGTTGGTAATAAACTGGGAGATAAGCCTTCTGTAGTGTTTAGAAGGGGCAGGAACATTAAGAAACTCTTACAGAGTTCCTCTTTTGAGCGTAGTGCTAGATCTAGTGGTTCCTATCCATGTGGAGCATGCAGGTTTTGCACACATATTAAAAGTAGGACAACGCTCGTCTTTCCACTTTTTTGGGATCCTTTGCTAGTCATAAATAGGTTATCTAACAAAAGGAAGAAACTGATGTCTTAGAACAAGAGAGAACTTATTCACTAGGAGAAGAATACCCTCCACAACTTGAACAAGCAAGTCAGATATTTTTTAAAGTCCTCTAAATCTAGTTATTTTAGCTAAATAAGCATCCCTAACTATGGATAATCATAAGGCATTCTTTAGCTATGTCCAAAATCTAAAAGGGAATGCCCAACTATGTGGCGAACTTATAGTGGATGGTACCTCTGATACTGAACCTGTGGAAATTGCCACCCTACTAGCTGACATATTTGGCACAAACTTCACTGCCTGTCCCCACCAGCTATACCCCAAAGCATACCTGACACCAGTTCTCTACCTAGTATCTCCAAAGAGCAGGTCATATCTATGCTCTCCAAGGCCAAAAACATGGCCTCTATGGGATCAGATAACATTCAAGGGAGCTTACTAAACAATCTAAAAGAAGACCTAGCTGAACCACTTGGCACTCTCTTTAACTTCAGCCTGAGTACTGGCTTTGTTTCAGTAGACTGGAAAACAGCAACAGTAAAATTCTTCATAAAGGGGGTCCTAAAACTGACCCTGAGAACTATAGACCCATAAGCCTAATCAGCCTTATCTTCACGGCCATAGAAAGAATCATCATGGATCTTATCAACAAGGACATAGTTAACATTAAAACTCTTGATGTGACCCAGTTTGGCTTCATTGAGTATATCTCATGCTTATTGAACCTAGTGGGCTTCTTTGAGAATGCCCTAAAAGCCCTGGATGAAGGCAAAACAGTACATACTGCCTATCGTGACTTAACTAATGCTTATGGCACAATTCATCCCTCAGGTATCATTGAGAAACTCTCTCAGCTGGGGATTAAAATGCACATCACTAGATGGTTAACCAGCTGTCTCACTGACAGAAGGCATGTTATCAAAGTTGTGGATTCCACCACCATCAGTAGACCAGTTACCAGTGGTACACGACAAGGATCTGTGCTGGGTCCTCTACTGTTTGGAATCTGTTTCGCAGAAGTCCAGGTAAAAGTAGATGGCCTGTGGATTACCAAGTTTGCTGAAGATTGCAAACTGGGTGCAGTCACTGAGTCCCCAAATGATGTTAACATATTACAAAAGGGGCTAACACAGACAAATGATTGGTGCCAAAGCCATGGACTAAAACTAAACTCAAAAAAGTGCATTATTATACCCTTTGACAAAGAGGAAGTCCCTGCAAGTTAAAATACTGACAGCATCCCCCTAAGCTGAAACCCAGTGGTGTGAGATTAGGGAAGAAAGATTAATAGTAATCTAAACTTTGATCCATTGGTAAGCAAACCCTTCTCCATTCCATATGTCATAAGTAAGGGCATCACATCCTAGAGAAAGTATGTTATAACTCCTTTATTCGTGATCCTCATCAGACCACTAATAGAGCACAACGCTCCATTTTGCATGTACCTTTCCAGGCACTTACACCAACTGGAACAGCTCCAGACATTTTACACTAAAAATACAAAGTGTAAGACACATGTCTTATACAGACAGATTAAAGGCCCTATCCCTTTATTTTGTCTCATATTGTTTATTGATAGGTAACTTATGCCTGACCTAAAAGGCATTCTTTGATCTAACCTTGATGAAAATGTTACATATTTGCAAGAAAACCTATGGAAGAGTTACACATTCCATGGATATAAATCTTTTCTGTGACTCTAACAGAACTAAATACAGATTGGTATCTCAAAGGCTACCTTATCTATGGAATAAACTTTTCATCTTTGCAAAACAAAGCCTGTCCCTCACTCTCTTCAAAAAGAATTTGGATAAATAGATAGGGAATCATAAATTCACTCTTGAGATACTGCTCGTGCCCCTTATGGACAGAGGAAGTCTGTTAAATGACTCAGGGCTCTAACACCCAAAGACTCACTACCTGGATACTACCCCATTCCATATCTGGAGAAGTAAGATATAATATTGTCATATCCTGGGTAATGTTGGATAAGCTTGTAAAGGCTCTTGTGCCATTAGGGGCTAGTATTCACCAATGAACCTATGAATCTATAAAAAAACAGAGCACCAAGTAAAGACATACTCAGACACAGAAGGAAATGCAAACTCCACACAAAAGGGGCTCCAAAGTTTGCTCACTAAATTTATACTCTTCATATAGCAAAAGTCAGCTTGTTCATATCAGACTATAAATCTCATCTAATCACTCATTTTATATATTCTGCTATGTATTTCACCTCCACATGGCTAAAAATTATTCACAGGCTAGTTTTTTAACATGATTATCAAATAAACAAATAAAGGTAGAAGTGGATTTTGATATGAACTGGAAGTTTAATTGATGTAGTTGATAAAGTTTTTCTCAGAATGCTGAAAAAGCACAGCTTATTAAATATTTTACAATATTCATCTGTGCCAAATGCACAGATTACTATGATTAGTAATTTAACATCTTCTGGATTCATCTATCAGTCAATAGCTTTTCCCATATGTTGCTGTTTACTTGTACAATACTGTTAGTTACTTAATGCTGTTGTCTTATGTGATTGTTATGATATTATATTATACAAGGAAAAACAATTACAATTTTATTAGTTAATGCTGTTTCTGCCACTGTTTCCTGTTATATTACTTATGAATTAGTCAATTAATTAAAATGGCAATGCTACCAGTGAAAAAGTCTGTAAATTATCTGTTTTCTTTTCTGTCGTTATTACATTCTTGTAGCTTTGCATTATTGGCTAACATTTTTCATGTGCATGGCAATCTCGGCTGCGTTAGCTTAGTAAATTAATTCACGATAAACTAGCATCAATCTATGTTATTTAAACTTAGTGATGTCAGCTGACATTCTTCATATGCTTTAGAAGGGACAATAGGTAATTTGTTATCTAATTCCTTTCGCTTGCTAAGGAAATGGTTGCTGTTGCAGTCTCATAGTATTAGAATATTTAATTATTTAGTACTTAGATCTTTTCTAATAATTGCTCAGCAGCAGCAGCAGCAGCATAATTATGTTAGACAGTGTTGCAGATGACCATGTTTCCAAACTAATCTGTTAGTGGCATGAATGGGTGCTGAAAGTAAGGTTATTTTTAACTCATGCATGCATGCATTGAATATCTCCTGAAACTGCAGTTTGTTTGTGTCTTTCGGCTTTTCCCAGTTAGGGGTCGCCACAGCAGAACTCCGGTCTGCTAATGATTGGTAGTTGATTTTTATGTGCCGAGTTACCAGCCCTGATGCACAACCTTCAACGAAGGTATGCCCATTCACGCATGTCTCCATGCAGAAGACACTCTAGCTGAGAATCGAACCAGACAGCGTTTTACTGTATAATGCATTATTATTTACTTCAGGTTTTGGGTATGCCTTTCACTCTCCTAGACTCACCAACATTTTATATCGGTAACACAAAGTGATGCAGTTTATTATTTCATTTGTTAACCTGGTTGGGTGGCCTTGTATGTAGGTCCTTTTCAGCAACAGAATGACCCTAAGGCAGTCAGAGTTGCCCAATTAAATTACATTGCAAAGAAAAACAGGAAGGTGACATAACATGCTCTGATAATGCAGAGTAATACTGCATATTTAAATAGTTATAAAGATGATTTATATCAGGAGTATGTGTATTGCTTTATTTATTTAATTTCTGCATTAATCAGGTTGGTTTGCTGCTCCACAGATCATTTGCAGCCAGAACCCAGGTCAATGTGGCAGATACAAATTTCAACACAGAATTACATTTGCTAGAGAGCCAAGCATAACAGCTACTAATGGATATAGAAGTAAATGAGACAACAACAATTCATTATATTCACAGATTAAGAACAGTAGCATCTTATCATGGTAATGAAAATGAATAATTTCAGTTCAAAAGTACATGAGGAATTGTGTGATGTATCCTAAGGTTTGCCATATGACTGATGCTGTTTAATGTCAGATTTTTCAGGACAACACTTGTCTCATTACTAAGGAATTTAGTTAGCTGCTGTTTGATTTCTGGATTTTTTGTTTTGAGGTGATGAGTACCTAGCTGCTAGTGCAGTTTCTGAATTAGCTTTTTCACCTTTTGCTTTGTAGGTTTGTAGCCTTGACAGAAATATTATATTTACTGGATATGAGTGAAGGGAATAACTGGTATGTCTGCAAAGTCGTTTTTTTTGTAACTGGTGGACAGTAGGAGCAGTTTATTAATTTTTATGTGAGGTAGTTAAGTAGCAGAGTAGCCCTGCAGTTTTTGGCAGCCAATCCTCTGGATTTAGCAAGCTCTGCATAGAGTGCAGGAATAGTGCAAGAGCTGCTGCACGCAATATGGCCGCTGAGCAAGCCAAGAATCAGCTCCCAGGATATGCACGAGAACTCCTACACTATTCCTGCATGGACATCACTGCTATATGCTAATTACCTCATTTGCTGGTGAAAAACATGCAAATGAGGGGAATTAGTGATCCAGGAAGCAGGCAGGCATCTGTGCAGGAATAGTGTAACCTGCAGAAATGTATTTGGTTACTAACCAAATAAAAGAAACCGAATACATTTCTGCAAATTACAAAACAGAGACATGACAGCTTGAAAGAAAGTATGTATTCAATGTACTAGGAATGCCAATGGCCAAATATATGGCCACTGGCATGAGAAATAGTTGCAAAATTATAAAAAAATTAACAGCTGTTTAAGCTTGAGGCAGCGGTGCGCAAACAGGATCGGCCCGAAAATAAGAAAAAAGTTAGAAATAAGCTTTTAAACCCAAATCAGCATTTTGCCATAATAGTCAATGACATGCATAAGACAACAATACCAGGGAATAGTGGTTGCTAAGGGGGAAGGTTGAGTGTGGGTGTGGTAATTATGAATTAGCATTCTGTTTTATGCAAATTAGGGAACTGATACTGAATTACAGATTTCTTCTCAGTGTTAGCTTGCATCCAACCATGTAGGTGCAGCAAAAACATTGTATAAGAGGTGGATGACCTCATAAGGGGGAATGTCATGCATGCTGTAAGCTTATTGGAGCTCTGTGGTCAGTGTTTGCCCTTAGCTAACACAGCTAATGAAGGGGGTGTGTCTGAGGCTGCCTAGCAGTGTTTACATTGCCTAAGCGGCTTTAAACAAAAAAAAAAAACAAAACAAAACAAAAAAAAAAACAGGAAATAACAGTTCTGCTCACATCTGAGCACTGGGTATTTGTGCCGCACCTTGGGGCTTAAATGGGAAGGCAATGGCAATGGAAAACAGCAGTAGCAAGGCAATCAAGGAGAACTAGCATAGCTGGCAAGTGAAATGTATCAGAATCAGCCAATTACACATGGAGCAGCCTAGCACACTACTATAAACTATGCAAACACCTAACAGACTGTTTTTCCCACAAACTCTACACCACCAGTGTACACAGATGGGGGAAAGTTTAGCTGATAAAACTAACAAAATGTTAGGGGCTGCTGTCACTCTCATACATCAATATGTGCAAGAGGATGAGAGTGGTGTGGATGTGAATGCTGATGACCAACCCACAGTGAGGAGAAGGAGAAGAGTGTACAGACCCAGGGTAACCTACCAGGGGCTACATGAGCTGGAGATAGTGGAGCACTACAGGGTGGACAGGGACATTCTACACCAAATTGTTGAGCTGTGCCAGCCACACCTCACACACAGAACCAACAGAGGGGTACCCATCCCAGTGGATACCAAGGTATGTGCAGGCTTAAGAATACTAGTCTCAGGTACCTTACAAAGGGCAACTGGGGATATCATGGGGATCTCACAGGCATCAGCATCCAGGGTACTCCACCAGTTCCTGAATGCCATGTCAGCACATCCCGGTGAGCACATATATTTCCACACACCAATGAGGCATTGACCAGCAATATGTGTCTCTTCCATCAAATAGCAGAATACCCTGAGGTAGTGGAGGCTATAGACTGCATGCACATACACATCAAAGCACCACCCAGTGAGCGAGGTAGGGTCTACATAAACTGCAAGGGCTTCCCCTCCATCAACTGCCAGGTTGTGTGTGATGCCCAGGGCATTATCTTGAATGTATGTGCTAGCAGCCCTGGAAGCTATCTCGACTCCCACATCTAGCATATGACACAGCTGTACCAGTCATTTGCAGTGGGGACATCCCATATGGCCACCTAGTGGGGGATGCTGGCTATGCAGTGGAGCCCTGGCTAATGACACCCCTCGGAAATGCACACAAACCTCAACAAGAACCCCATAATGAGGCACATGCACAAACCAGAGTCATAATAGAGTGTGTGTTTAGGATGCTCAAGTCATGGTTCCACTGCTTGGACATATCCAGTGGAGCCTTGCAGTATTCTCCAGCTACATGTAGACAAATGTTCATAGTATGTGCCATGCTACACAATATGATCTTGCGGAAACAGCTGCAGCAGGAACAGCATGGGGCAAGGCCACACAGCCACCCACCATGTCCAAGGCCAGCACAGGCACAGAGAGACTCGGAGGAACTACCTGAGCCTGCCCATGTAGGCAGAAGTAGGTGTGCCCAGTATGCCCAGGCCTTGGCAAAGAGACAATGCTTAGCACATACACTGACATGGAAGGGACCAAGGGAATGACACCTCTCTCTGACTTGCACATACAGTAAAAGGGATGCCAAACATGACACTACCTGTGCTTTGTCATGTACAGGGAGTGTACTATGTGCATCCGACATAGACAGCCCTCCAGCACCATCCTCAATACTGGCACAGCCGCAAGGTAAGTCAGTTTTCCTATCAATTGCTGAATGGAGTAGTATGTTCTGATAGTTGTATCTATGGAATGGATGTGAGCTTGCAAGGGAATCGGGTGGCTGAATGGGATGGCTGCAGATAGTGGACACCTATATGGGCAGTATGAAATTCATAACAAATACTGCTGTCAACATTATAGTCAGTACTAGACAAGGTGACAAATCCCACTATAGTACATGTGGTGGCCCAAATGTGTGTCCATATGACACACACATGCATGTCAGTGAGGCTCACATACCCACCACCAGCCTCAGCCAGCAGGACAGGTGTAGATGGTCATAAGGAAAGGCTGGGCTAAGGCCTCCAATTGATGGCAATGGTTAACAGCCCCTCTCCAGACCTATACAGACAGACTACAACAGGTCTGGCAGTTGTGTGTCAGTTCTATAGGGTAAGAAGTCTGAAACAGAAATGTACATCAATAAAACCTAAGATCTGTACTCTATTGATATGCCTTGAGTCTGCATGATAGGTCAGGATACAAAAGGAAATGGAAGCCAGCAGAGTACCTGAAATACCAGTGCAGTCATAGCAAATGTTTAAAGTCATTAGGTGTGCCCCCCCCCCACAATCCTATGTAGAAATGCAGTAACATGTAAGTGTGAGGTGTAATAACAGTGGAGCACAGATTACCCATGCTGGCCCCATCTACAGAATAGATTGTTACATGGGTACAATATGCAGGGGCCATGTGTTAGGTTGTCATGTGTTCAATATTGTGTGGAAATGGACAGCATACAGGCATGTAGGGTTGTGTCTTGATGGCCTATGGACAGTACTGTGGATGACAGGGCCATGTTCCAACAACTGCAGTGCCAACCACAATGCTTCTCAGCAATACCCATGCCAGCAGTCATCCATACTAACTGTCCATATGTCAATATCTGTCACCATCTGAATGACGGACATGCCATGAATGTGTGCCCATACATACACACAGTACACAGGTGGAAGTACCCTAGACAGAGCGTATAAAATGTAACTGTCAACTGGACACAACTTTGGAATTGTACATACAGGTAAACAGTACATTAGTTGTCCGTGTGGTATGGAATACTGATGTAGTCTGGACAATTACTGGCAGACCACAAAAGGAACAGTTATAAAGTAATGAGAGACTGCCTATGTCCCTGCACAAGGCAGCATAAGGGGAATGTCCCAGGTATATCTGTGAGTCAGCTCCATGTAGCTTCCATATCACACATGCACTCAGCTTACCTCACCATCAGCCTCATGTTTATCACAGGTCATATCCTTGCTGTTGGGAATGAGTACAGTATGACCCCACCTCTGTATGGAAATACCCACAGGATGCAGCATGCAGAAGAGGTGTCCTATGCAGATGTGTCCCTAGCTGTAAGCAGCACCTTGCCTACATCCAGACCAATGGGTCAATATGTATAGGAACTATTGCCATTAACACCTCACACACTTACCTTGTCACCCCAGGGGAATCCACTGGCTTGCACCCTGGGAATGTAGGAGTGACAGAATGCAGTGGCCTGCTACAGATGGCCATTATCATTACCAAATGGCCTACAGTCCTCTGTCAAAGGCCTGTGCCTCACCCATAGTGCCAGTGTATGGTATCTCATGAGGTTCCAACTAACAAACTAACATAGTCAATAAAACACAAATGCAAGGCCATGTTGACAAATCCTAGTAGCATGCCCCCATGTCCTACTGCATGAACTGTGGACCAATCCATAAATACCACTGGGATGAGGGGTCAACGGTAGGGATACTTCTCAGATATCGCTCGCATAATGTTAGGAAGAGAATAGAATAAGAGAGTGGGAGGTGTAGACACATGGACGTCATGGAGACTGTGATGTCTGAAACTCTGATGTGTGCCCATACTACCCCTGCCTGCAAACCCAATAATGGGTGGCTACAAACCTACTTGTAAACCACAATGTGAAGGGAACCTGACCAGATACATAAGCCCTGCCTCTGGGTAACCTGGGTGAATCTGTACAGCTGAGAGGTATGGCCACAGCAGGATATGGCCATTCCAAGTTGATATATGTACAAGAGGGGGATCCTCAGCCACCATACTACCAAGGTGCTGGAACATTTACACAGACTGATCAGCAAGTGTCTGTAGCTACCCCTCCACAATGTTAGGAGTGCGCAAGAACTTGTAGGCTGCAGACCACAATACTGGATTCAGCCTCATTCATCTTGTATTTCACAGTAAATAGTTGTGAGCAAATAATTACATCTGTCAGTTGTTGATGACATAATACATCACAGTGTAAAACAGTACATGTCTGAATATCTCTGCCAACATCATGTAACACAAGCAATAGTTACAGTATCCCCCTATCTGTCGCCCACTGTGACTCCATATTGTCAACCTATCTACAGATATCCTGCAGAAACCAGTTGCTATCTGTAGGTTGAGAGCACCAATCCCTGGACTGGAGTACAACCCTACCTGGAATGGATTCACACACTCAATACAGAAGGTCATACTGGGCATGCTCCTACACTTAGAGAAATGAAGCCCATGTCTAACAACACAGTGGACTATACATATGTGTCATTTGCAGATGTCCGCGCGCACACACCAAATTGTACACCATTTATGCTTCACACACACATTGGATAAGAATACTCACACACATCCAAGGCCAACACACTATAATATGTCAAACTTACACACACAGAGATGTTGGGAAGAGAGAGACAGACAGTGACAGATAAAATTCCATTATGAGGCCTGTCCCACCCACTACACATCCAATTGGCTATCACATGATGTGCTGATGTCAAACACTGTAGACATTCCTTTAGTGTCTGTGGTGCTTGTGATAACTGTGTAACACAATAGTACAAATTAATATTCATGTAGCATGTGTATACTCAGTCTTGTGAAATGTAAAGTTGTATGTGACTGTGTGTGTGTGTGTTTCCAGAGGAATGATTTATGACCCATTCACACACACTGCAGTTCCCATTGCCCATGTTAGCACTCCTGCTGTTGTCAGACACCTTGAAATAAACCATCAGCCAAATCTCAACCCTATAATCTCCTTGGCTCTTGCGATAAATGTGTAATACTGTAGGGTAGTAAGCTAGTTACATATGAGTTCTAATGTCAGACATGGCAAGTCTGATAATGTTTGTGTGTGTGTGTGTGTGTGTGTGTGTGTGTGTGTGTGTGTGTGGAGGTGAATGATTTTGAGGCCATTCACATCACTACACCTGCCATTGCCCACTTTAGCATGCCTGCTGATTTCAGTCACCTAGAAATAACCCTTTGGCCAAGTCTTAGCCTTCTAAGCTCCATGGTGCTTGCGATAACTGTGTAATACTGTAGTATAGCAAACTAATTAGATAGGAGTTTTAATCCCAGACATGGCAACTGTGATAGTGTGTATATGTGTTGGTGATTGATTTTGAGGCCATTCACACTCACTACACCTGCCATTGCCCACTTTAGCAAGTCTGCTGATGTCAGTCACCTTGGAATAATCATTTGGCCAAGTCTCAGCCTTATAAGCTCTGCAGTGCTTGTGATAACTGCATAATACTGTAGTGTAGCACACTAGTTAGGTAGGAATTCTAATCTCAGACATGGCAACTGTGATTTTGTGTGTGTGTGTGTGTGTGTGTGTGTGTGTGTGTGTATGTGGAGGTGATTGATTTTGAGGCCATTCATACTCACTACACCTGCCCTTGCCCATTTTAGCATGCCTGCTGATGTCAGTCACATTGAAGTAACCCTTTGGCCAAGCCTCAGCCCTATAGGCTCCATGGTGCTTGTTATAACTGTGTAATACTGTAGTGTAGCAAACTAGTTAGGTAGGAGATCTAATCCCAGATATGACAACTGTGATAGTTTGTGTGTATGTGTGTGAAGATTAATTATTTTGAGGCCATTCACACTTACTACACCTGCCATTCCCCTACATTAGCACACCTGCTGATGTCACTCACCTTGAAATAACCCTTTGGTCAAGTCTCAGCCCTATAAGCTCCATGGCGCTCATGATAACTGCGTAATACTGTAGTGTAGGAGTTCTAATCCCAGACAAGGCAACTGTGAAAATGCGTGCATTTGTGTGTCTTTGTTGACATCTGATTTTGTGGTCATTCACACTTACTACACTTCTCTTACCCCTCCTTTAGCTCTGCAGCTGATGTCACTCACCTTCAAAGATACCTTTGGACAACTTTTCAGCATATAAGCTCCATGGCGCTTGCAATAACCTCATAATACCATAGTGTAGAAAACTAGTTAGGTAGGAGTTCTAATCCTGGTCCTGGGAACTGTGATAATGTGTGTGTTTGTGTGTGTGTCTTTGTTGACACCTGATTTCATGGTCATTCACGCTTACTGCATTTCCCTTACCCCTCCTTTAGCATGAGAGCTGATGTGACTCACCTTCAAAGTTACATTTGGACACCTCTCCAGTATGTAAGTTCTGTGATGCTCGTGATAACTATGTAACACTATAGTACCAATACATAGCTAAGTAGAGGTTTGGAACTCAGCACTGGGAAATGTTGGTGTTATTTGCATCCTGTGTAGGTGTTGATGTGATTGTTTAAAAGGAAGATCCATTGCAGGGTGAGATTTGCTACATTTTCATATTGAGGACCCATATGTCCCAATGTCACATTACAAGGCCAACAGTTGCCAAACACCATAAAGGCTGTTGTAGACAATCCACAACCATACATTTATATATAGGCAATCATTATAATACCCAGAGACCTCTCTCCATCCATGGATCATACACAAACATGGTTGACTCTTTCTGTCTTCCTTTCTTTCCCTCTGTCTCTCTGTCTCTCTCTCTCTCTCTCCCTCTCTAGTAAATGTGGAAAAATGTATCTGTTTTCCATAGACAGCAGCTTGACTTTGGTATGTAATGCTCATGATCAGCTGATAGCCTGTGCATGAACTGGAGTCCTCCACTTGCTAATTGCTTGTGGAACATCTGTGGTATCATTCCTATAGCCAATTGCATGGAATCACACTCCTATAAGTAAGCACTGCAAGTGGGTGTTGGCCTTTCTCCTTCACTGTGAGCAGGACTTCATGTGGGTGTGTGACAAACAGCATCACAGAGGGTAGTTGGAAATACCTGTTACAACAAACACTGTGGAAACAGGCCAAAAACCTGGAGCGGGGTGTTCCAGGCATGGGGACAGAATGTAAGTATTGCTGTTCTACATTTGAAGTAATGTTGGTTTAACAGGGTTTGTGTGGATATGGCTGTTCTGCATGATTTAAAGTCTGGCATGACAGTGTCATGTGGTTGAGAAAACTCTCACCTATAGGGCTATCTGCTGACTGGCCAGAATTTGGAGTCTAAGATTTGGTGTGTTACTCACACATTTGCTGTATTTATTAATGCAGTAGAATACTCTGATGACTGTAGTTAGTAAATGGCAATAATCATGTATGATACTGGCTTCATACCCCCTCAAAAGAGATATGTCACAACAAACCCTGTTACACCAGCAATGTTCTCAGTTTATAACTGCAATATGTCAATATTGGCCCTGTGTTTGTGTCTCAAGTCTGTCACCCCTTGTTCATATGTCGCGCAGTAAGAGGTGGATATGTACAGTATACCATTATTTAATGACATAATTCCTCATATCAAGCCAGTGATACATCAGACTGCCAAATATGTAATGTAAAGGAGGCCTAATAGTTGCGGACAAAAGCTGGATATTCTGTGGTAGTCGGTACAGTAGTGAGGTCTGTGTACTTATGGTGATTGTTGACAGAGTGCCTGTTTTATGTAGCAGTGTATTGTAATAATGTTATTTGGCCAGTGAACAGACTGGGGTAGATGTCAGTGCTCTTGGTCCTGTTCTATCTGACATTGCATGGTGCTCCAGTTTCTGATATCCTATCAGCCTATATTTCTGTAGGGCCAGACTGAGACATGTCCCATAGCACAGTTAGGCATCAGTCTACACTGTGAATTGGGCCAGTATATGTAGGGTTAGTGTGTGAGTGGCAAACATGATGGTGACTTTTGTTCACATAGCAAAACGGGAACTCCTGCATGGTGAGCAGATGCATGGCTCAAAACAGAAACAAATCAGGCAGAAACAAAATGAGCCAGCATACAGTGACCTGAAAACACTTTAATGGTAAATAACCATAAAAAACAACAAAAGACACAGACCGGTTTCGGCCAGATCAAATCATAGCCTTCATCGGTGTAAAAAACAGAACATCAATTGTTGAACCTTAAATAAGCCCATCTACAATCTCATTGGTTGTGTCAAAAATATTCATTCAGACCAGGTGGAAATAATCCACCCAGTTTCACAATCCATTTTTTCTCTTTGGTATTTAAAATAGAATGCCACCCTGTCTTGTTAGATCTGTTACCTTGTATAATATCAATAATCATAAAAGTAAACTTGGCAGATTTATGAACCAAATGATGTTTGTAGAGTGCGTTATTAGCCCTTTTGTTTTTGATATTGCTGATGTGCTCAGAAATTCTAATTCTAAATGGTCTGGAGGTTTGACCAACATAGAATGAACCACACTGACATGTTGGTACAATGGCCACATGGGAAACAACCTATCAGTGGGTCACCTGTCAGTGTGGTCTGCAAAAATTGTGGATGTCCATCCATAGTACCATGTTTATAGTGGATAAAAAAAGAACCAAGATTTTTCCCTTTCCGAAAAGAAAATAGACATCTATCGGGTATTATTATTATAGGTTGTTTCCCATGTGGCCACTTTACCAACTGTGATAAGGTGAACAAATCTAAGCAGTTTTCTAGCAGAAATTGCTCATTGGTTTATGATCTCAATTTTTTTGCTAACTGTAGTAGTGACTGGGTGGTTTATCTGGCCACATGCCAGTGTGGTTCATTCTATGTTGGTCAAACCTCCAGACCATTTAGAATTAGAATTTCTGAGCACATCAGCAATATCAAAAACAAAAGGGCTAATAACGCACTCTACAAACATCATTTGGTTCATAAATCTGCCAAGTTTACTTTTATGATTATTGATATTATACAAGGTAACAGATCTAACAAGACAGGGTGGTATTCTATTTTAAATACCAAAGAGAAAAAATGGATTGTGAAACTGGGTGGATTATTTCCACCTGGTCTGAATGAATATTTTTGACACAACCAATGAGATTGTAGATGGGCTTATTTAAGGTTCAACAATTGATGTTCTGTTTTTTACACTGATGAAGGCTATGATTTGATCTGGCCGAAACTGGTCTGTGTCTTTTGTTGTTTTTTATGGTTATTTACCATTAAAGTGTTTTCAGGTCACTGTATGCTGGCTCATTTTGTTTCTGCCTGTTTTGTTCACACAGGCCATATACTGTAGTATTACTTAGGCTTACCATTATGTGACTGTGACTGTGTTGAGATTGGCTGTGGGTATGCAGTTTCACACTGGTGTTGGTTACTCCATGCTGTTACATGCCTGTAGTTCCTGCTATATTTGTGTGTATTCCCCCATAGGTAAATTGGGTTAGTGTTGTGGCAGTCTTCCTGTAGTGTAGACAGTGTTTGGTGACATGCCTAGAAGCTCAGTGTATTTACCCTAGTGTGATGTTATGTGCAGATATTTGACAGATGTACTGTTGCCTGACCACCATATGTGTTGTGTATTTCTAACAAAGCAGTGGGCTGATGTGAAGATGTGTGTCACTAACTAGTGTGAAGTATGTGGCTTGGGACCTTTGCTCCTCCAGTTAATATGTGTTAGGACAGACAGGAGGGTGTGAATGCATCAACTGTGTGAGCTTATCTAGTCCAGTATTTCTGATATATCCCCATTTTCATGGCTTTGGACATCCCCTTTGTCAGGCTTGTTCCACATTTCTTGCACTAGGGCATTCTGTGTATACCTCCTGACTGACCAGATTGTTTCACACTGTCCATGTTTATTGCTCATATTTCGTCTGTATTCCAAAAGATCATCACTGTGATTTATGTGGTACTTCACTATGATGATTTTATGATGTCTGCCAGTAACTGATGGTGTACATGTCAGTTTCAGAGAGGGATAGAAATATATATATATATTATATATATATATATATATATATATATATATATATATATATATATGTGTGTGTGTGTGTGTGTGTGTGTATGTATGTATATATATATATATATATATATATATATATATATGTATGGGAAAACTACACAATCTCAAAAGTTTGAAATATCGAATTTCAAACTATCGAGACCAGAGTGCTGAAACCTCACAATACCGAAAGATCAGAAGAGCGACATTCAAAATCCCAACGATCGGAGATGTTGAAATTCACGGTTCTGGTGTTTTGGTTTGTGAATGGGTAGGTGGAAGGTAAGGTAAGTATTTCTGTGTGTGTGTTGGTTAGGGGTTGTAGGGTGTGTGTAAGTGTGTGTTGTGAATGTGATGTGTGTGTGCAAGGGGAATGGTGGTGGGTGTTGTTTTTTTCATGTGTGTCTGTGTAGTGCGACCTTGGAGTTAGAATATTTTTTAGTAGGGTGGTGTGGGGGGCACAGCCCCCCACATGGGGGTTGCAGGGGGGCTTGCCCCCCTGCTTGTTTGTAGTGTAGGTTTGTTTGTGTTCTGGGGAATGTGTGTGAATGTTTATGTGTGTGCTGTATGTTTGGTATTCTTTTCGGAATTTTGAAATTTGCGGTTTTGGTTTTTCAGTATTTTGGTGTTTCGGGTCTTTGGTCTCGGCATTTTGGGTGTCGGGAATGTGAGTGTTCGGGATTTCATAGGGGATCCATATATATATATATATATATATATACATGCATATAAACATATATCTATATATATATATATATATATATACATGCGTATAAACATATATCTATATCCTTTTATGTGTAAACACGAGTATTGTATATACCCTCTCAGCTGTATCCCACCATATTAATCTGATATGTGTATATTTACATATAAGAACATGACTGATTCAACACTATTTTCACTTACAAATACTAAACAATTGTAGTAGTCAAAGCAGTTGTTCACTACTAGTCAGTATGTGTACTGAATGATCTATTTGAAAAAAACAAACATCTTCATGGCTCAGATGGCTTAGTGGATAAGTGCTATGACTATAGTCTAGTGGGTCCTGGGTTCAAGACCTGCAAGGGCTGTTTATTTTGTTGCTAGGCAGAACAAGGACTGTTGAATAAAGACTGGTTAAGGCAGTTTTGAGCAGCTTTAAGTGAGTTTTTGCGATGGTAAGTGGTGCTAACGTACGGTTAAATGAATAAGCGCTTACACTGTGTAGGGTTCGCATACCAGTGCGCACATCTACTTAGCATTCACATTTAAGCAATGCTTACACCTGCTAAGCATAGCTCAGCCCTTTCAACCAGTGATCACATTCCAGTCTGATAAAATAGCAGGGTAATTACATCTTTAATAAGTGTATTTAATTCCATGCACATAACATGCTTCTATGTGCTGTCATTACAGTAGCAAGGGGTATGTGTATACTGTATGGGACACCTGAGTATACATGGGTAGTACCACAATCTTTTCTCTTTGTATGTGTTTCATACTTGGGTAGTGCCCCAGGTTATGTGCAGTCACACTTGCATGTATTATATCATTAAATTACTACTTTTTACCGTACTTTTCCAAGTAAGAGTAGATTGCAGATTGTGGTATTGGAACCATACACCCTTGCATGCAAAGCTGGACCCTGAGTACTGACTATCATGTTCTTGGTGTTTGACCTGTATGTTTTATGCATCTCCTATTGGATATTGATCTGATATGTTGATATTAACTGTAGATTACTATGTTTTAGGACATGTCATTGAGGAATGCTGTCATGTAGTAATGGCATACCTATCAGTTTCAGATGTCTATCTGTCACAGCATTCATCCTAATGCATAACCTGTTGGTTAACTACTATCTGTCCTCTGTACAGATGTGCAGATGTCAGGTATTCATCCTGGCTGCTTACAGGCAATCTCTGACTGACTGGCACTGCATGTTTGCCCAGCTGTCTTATGAAACCCCACTATGTATGCACCACATGACATGGATACTTCAACCAGACTACCACAGTCAACAGAACATGTTTGGGTGCAGGTCCCTAACCCAGACACTGACCATGTTATGCAATATATGTTGCATACATGTCATTTGGAGCACTTCATTGGCCCTCTTCAAGAGGAAACCAAATGAGTGGATGTTGAATTTAACTGTCACTCTGGGGATCACTCACGTGGTATCAGCTGATAGATGACCTGCTGACAAATGTCAGGTTGCATGATACCAGTGTACTCACATCTCTCCATGGACATTTGCCTGGTACACACCTAGGAACACCTGCATCTATGGACCTCAGTACTGACAAATGTGTGTGTACATTATTGAGTATAACAGTGTCTGTGTGTTTGTAAACTTGTAGTTGAAAATCCTCTGAGGCCCTTCTCACACTCTACACCACCCATTGCTATACTTAGAAAGGGCTGCTGTTGTAATTCACATTAAATGTACCTTGTGACACTCTTCCCCCTATGGGCTACCTGGAGCTTGCAGTACCAGAATAACACTGTTCTACAAATGGGTAGATAGCTGTGGGTTACCCTCTGAGTCCTTGCAAATGTGAGTGTGTGTGTGTGTGTGTGTGTGTGTGTGTGTGTGTGTGTGTGTGTGTGTGTGTGTGTGTGTGTGTGTGTGCATGTGTGCACAATTGTGTGTGAGTGTGCATATTTGTAGGAGACAGCATTGTGAGGCCACATTCTCCAAATACACTAAACCTTGCCATACATTATAAGGGATGGTGATGTTGCTGACATTGGATAGCCTTGACAAACCCTCATCCTACTATCCCTGTTTCATGTGCAATAAATGCATATCCCTGTAGTAGCACTGATTAGATAGACAAGGGTTTGTATTGCAGTCCTGGTCAATGTGTGATTGTGGGTATGTCAGAGCATTATCATGAGTTTCAGTGAGTACAATATCCAATGTGGGCTGTGGGTGCTGGGTATACTGTCTTTACACCATGGTAACCCCAGTACATGTCCCAAGGTCCACTGTATGAGGACCGCTGTTACCATAAAGCATACAGGTAACTGATTACACTACCCAGCCCAAGGATGCATGTGCTGTGTGCAAAAACTCTGTAACAGTATGGACTCACTGACAAGGTAGTTAGCACTGCTAAACCCAGGTCTGTCAATTGTGCCTATGATGGCATGTGTTTGTCAATGTGCATATGAGAGTATGTCATACTATGTATTGTTCATTAACACCTAGTACATCCCCCATTACCATACTGTACAAGGCCTGGTGATGTTCTTCACTTAACAGTTAACTCGGGACACACCTCACCTAAAAGCTCTGTGGTGTGTGCACTTAAGGCCAAACACATTAGGAGCAATAAGTACCTAGATAGGAGTTCTCAGTGATGCTAAGTCTGTGTGTATGTGAAGGGATCTACTTCAGTTTACAGAAAATATATGTCTCAGGAGATCATTTGTCCTAGAAATAACTGGCAAAAGGTAACATTTCAAAGCAATCATCTTGTGGAAATTCATTCCATCAAAACTAGTAGTGGATGTGTAAATGCCCTCTTCCCCACTGTACAGCTGTATAGCGATACTGGAGTTGGTATATATAGTTTGTTGTTGTTGTGGGCACAGCCACCCACATTGGGGTTATTGTTGTGCGTATCCCCCCACTTAGTGTGCTGTCATACTGTACAGATTATGTTAACAGGTTAAGTAGTTCTTAATCACACTATGTGTGGTTCTCCACCACCACACACCCTGCAAAGTGGGGGGCTGTGCCATCAACATCGGTACACCTATGTTTAACAACTCCAAGATTGCACTACATTGGGGAAGAGGACATATACTCTGCCAGTACCATTGTCAATGACATTAAACTGGCGGACTGATTATTTACTGATGTGATGTTTTGGCAATTTGGTCTTGGTGGAATTACATAGGCTAAAATGAGTTCACTGCAAAATGAAGTACATCCATTTGAACAGTATTCCCTGTTATTGCATCAACACCAAAGCCTTTGTGTGTGTGTTATAAACAAGCATTTGATGTGTGCCCCCCAGTACACTTACCATTGTCCACTGTAGAAGAGCTGCTTACATCAGCCGCCATGCACTCACCTGTATACACCCCTCAAACCTATCATCCATGTGGCACATGCAGTAACTGTTATACAGACACGTTACTTGTGTTCAGCTGTACCCAGGATATGACACAATCAATGTGTCACCACAGTGCCACACCCCTTGTAGGAAAGGACAGCAGACCAACAAACTGCTGACACATAGACATCTAGAACACAAACAGAATACATTATGGAGACCACAATCAGTCAGTGTTAATGACAGCTATAATGCATCATGGCTGGACAGCTACACACCCTAACATGTAAGCATTAATTATTCCAGCTGACAACACGTCAAACATCATTTCATTGCTAATCATTAGTACATTCACCTTCTGCATCAGAACCATATCAGCATGTCCCTGCAGCGATGGTATGGATGACAGGGATGTGGCACAGGTATCATCATATGCACGGGGAGTGTTCTGGGTTTGCCAGAGGCCTAGGTTGAGCCATTTGGTTGACATCATGTATGTGGGTTAGGGGGTTCTTTATTAAATGGGCTCTGCAGATGTGGTGTGTGTAGGTATGGAGGTGCCCTAGCTGTGTTGGTGATGTGTGTGTATATGCATGCACACATTTCTGCCATGTGGCTGTCCTATACAGGAGTTTGTTGTACAGCTGCAGACCATACATGGCAGGGTGTACAGTTCACCATGTCCAGCCAAGGACATGGGAACTGTCCCTGCCAGGGGTTGCATGGGCACTACCAGGCAGAATCCCAGATATGGTACTCTCCGATGACAATTGTCCAATAGATCCATGTCCCTGTTAGGACTGGCCAGGACCACATGCATGTGGCCTGCTGCATTGTGGTGTGGACAGTATCCCCCTGCAGTGCTGGTGCTGGTACTGCCACTACAGGAGCAGCCATGAGTTGTTGCACGTCCTCATAGACCTCCACCTGTTGGAGTTGCTAACCTACATCCATGTGGTCGATGCACTACTCCCACCAGATGTTCTACCACAGACACCACATGGTTAGGGATTCCCACCATCTCACCCGACCGTCTATCCATGACCTCTGCAAATTAACATTGGGCACCTGCAATGTAATGGATGTCGTCACGTACAACAGGAAGAGTAGCCCTATGGAGCCTCAGACTATCTCTGGTGTAATGTTCCATTCATGCCTGTGCCTCCATGATGGCCCAAAACATACGTCTGGTAACACCTGCTGTGGCACTTCTGCCAGAGGCATGATGGCCTGCAACCCTCCTACGAGCACCCCTGTCATCTGCCTGTGTGGCACCTCGCTGGTCATCTGGCTATAGCTACTGTGTACAGAAACCCTTGCCATAGTCACCACACATTCCTGCCTCATGCCACCACCCACCAACTGTCCCTCATCTATGGCCACTGGTGATGGGGTATGTATGGGCATTGTAACTGTGTGCAGGGATGGGGTGGATAAAAGTGGGATGTCAACCAATGGCTCAGATTCAGCCCCAGACATCCCTGCTTGTGTGTCACTATGCCTATCATCATTGTCAGAGTCTGTATGGACACTAACATCAGTTTGCCTGCAGGAGGGACCCTGGCGCACCTTGCCACCTGTGAGGGGCAGACAAGAAATGTATATTAAGTCTTGTACATTATGATTTACTTCTACACACACACACACACACACACACACACACACACACACACACACACACACACACTTACAGGTGAGGTGGCACAAAGATATTACACAGACCTCTCATTACCCAACAGTCAACATGCATGACCTATGGCACTCAACAGCATGCACTGCAGCCATATTCAATCCTTGATACCAACATTATACATCTATGTGATGCATGAGTTGTGTTAGTAGGTGGTTCCTATTTCCTTGGAACACACTGCATCCATGTACACAGTATTGCTGTGCACCTGTACAGCACACTGGCATGCACTGTGCACCATACTTCACAAGTGTGCACACCATTGCTGAATGTTTATATTCATGGCAGTTATGTTTGCTCTGTTGCTCACAGCCCCTATGTGTTTGCCTTATACATACCTGGGATGATATGAGGACTGATGTCAGTAATTAATGCCTGTCCTTTGATTTGCATATCTTATCATTAGCAGTGCATGTATGTGCATTAAAATCTGGTTACATTGACCACTTTCAAAGCTTAATGTGGCTATGAGGAGTGTACACACCATTCTTGACATGCCAGCCTCTTCTAAGATATGGAATTGGGCGACAGCACTCCATTTTTTAACATTACACACACCTGACATGTGACATATGACCTGTGCAATCAAATGCAGTATCAAATAAATGTGTTAGTCATGCAGATGCTGAATGAGATGCATACATGTGATTTGCATAAGTGTGCACACCTTTAACACAATGGTTCGTTGAAGCACCTGTTAAGTGATCTACAGCAGTCACTATTCCTGGAAGGGGTATACTTGCATGGCCTATCTTCACTTGCCTTTATTTGGTCACTCTGCTCTACAAATGTCCCCCAACTCTGCCAGATTGCAAGGTCAGCTCATGTGCACAGCCCTTGGAGGTCACACAGAGCTTCACTATTGCTGTAGAGTCAGGGTTATGTCTGGCACAATTCATAACCTTCACTGTGTTCAGATGCAACCATTCGTAGCAATATTTGGATGTATGATTCAGTTCACTGTTGTGTTTCAAGCTGACTCCCCTCCCCATCCTCAGCCTTTTTGCAGATGCTTGACAATTATGGGCCACACATGAGTGTTATTTTGCAGTGTTCCAAATTCCAAACACCATGTCTACCGGCCTAATTCCAGCTAATGAACAGCAAACCTAAAGGTGTACACTGGCACCAACAAGATAAATATTGGTGATAGTGGCCCTGAGGTGGAGTGAGTTGTTGCTTGTCCACAACACGTATCTTTATGAATACTGTCTGTAGATTTGAGCCTTGGTCTCATGACACCATTACACATTGCAACACATGCCTTTGGGAGACATGATGTTATGCTTATGCTACCTGTAGAAAGCCCTGGATGGTGTATCATGTGGTACAACTCTTCCATCTGATTACCCTAACCCATAGGCCACACGTATGTAGAATCCAGGCAATTGTTGACACAGGTACTGCACAGGCTGTACTTGCTAGACATTCCTGCAAGTTCCTCAGTGTTGCTGCATTTTTCTGGGCAGCCTCCATGACCAGTTTGCAACATGTTTTGTCATCTGTTTTGGATGGGCATCTGTTTATCTTCTACATCTGTGTCATCCCATACTTCATCCACACATACATGACTGTCTGCACTGTTTGCCATGATATATGCAATGGTGAGGTAAGGCTACTTTTGCCACTCCTGAGTGCTACTTTTCAGATATCAGATCCATTTCATGGTTTGTAATATGTGTGCAAGCCATGGCTGCCTCTGTCATAGATGAGTGGGCAAATGTCATGGACATACTTCTTGGACAGCAGGCCATTACTTGGTGTGACATTGAGTCCCTATACTTGATGGAAGGTGTGTACTCAAGAAGAGTGAATGCTGTCAGTACATCACAAGCTGCTTCCACAATATGTTATTTGGAATGTGTGCACACATATGCTTCCAGTGTTTGTTAAGATATGTATTCCCCATATTTGATGTCCTAGCATAGGATTCCATATTGCACATTCATTGTTCATGTTAGGATCACATTGCAGGTTGTAAAAGGTGTGGAATGTGGTATTGTGATTTGCCTGTTTATATCAGGAACAGTTGCCATTGTAATAGTGGTGTATACACTGTTGTAGCCATTGTATAATGGTAATGTTTCAGACATGTCCCTACTCTAGGCCATTTGTCCTACCATTATGTTCATCTCTGTCCACACATCTTGCACTGACAGGTTGTTAGTTATACTGCAGGACTCTCACTTACCCTTCAGATATGCCACCATGGTGACCACTGTGATGCAGTGCAGTTAACACCAACAATAAGTGAACATGTACATCATGCATTATGGGTAGGTGTGTTAAATGTGTGCATGGCAAATAGCATGCCCATAACATGGTCGGTGGATTGGCAAACCTAAACAAAACAACTCCATACTCACCAGTTACAGGCTGCTGCCCCAGTTGTATACCAGAGGGACCTAAATAGTTGTGTGAGAGAAGTAATGTCAGTAGCCACACCTGTGGCATTGGTACAGGGTGGGAGCAGCATTTCAGCACATCAGCAGTAGAAACCCACATTACTAGAGATTATGCACATCTGTTCATTACTACACTGCTGCAACAGACTATCTCATCTGACATACACATGTAGATACTTTACAGATGAAAATTGATAAGCAACAGTGGTCTAGTAATGTGCCCTGGGGCCTTACCTGCATGCTCCTTGTCCATTGTGTGGGTGGCACCCACCTTCACAATGCTATCTTCAGCCTGCTGGCTTGGCTGGTGGTCAGGTGCCCCAAGCCTGGTGAGGAGCTCCTCAGCATGTGTCAGTGGGGGCTGGATGGCATGAGCCCCACCTGTGGCTAGCTGGTCCCTCCTAACTGCAGCAGCATGCTGACAGGCATGGCAGATCTAATCTGTGCAGCGATGCTGAACCTGCTCATAATTTCAGTTGTGTAGACCAGCATCATTTACCCTGTGGATGAGCTCATTCTACAGGGCGGTCTTCTCCTGCAGATCATGGACCCTGTGGCCAAAGAGGATGGCATGATGCATGATGACATAGTGGATGATTGCATCATTTTCCTCACAGGACCTCATACGGTTGTCTACGTGCACATCAACAGTGGATATTACTTGCAAATAATCCACACTATACAATAACAGTGTAAGCTATCATGGCTTTGACATCTTTCATTACACCCCTGACCCTGACCTGTCCAGTTTCCCCAATGCTGGACACTTAATAGCATAATCCACTATTCACTATTCATTTCTGTGCAGAGGGATGACAGTGGCCATCTTCCATATGGATGGTGTGTGGATGGTGGCATGTGTGTGTTTGACTGTAGTGTTTGATGGAACTGTGAGCACATGCCTGTGTTCATGTAGAAGGCAATCTGTGATGTTCTCATGCCCCATGGAGACTTGCTGTTGTTGCCATCCAGTCGGCATTATGTCCATGCTCACCATTGATGCAGGCAGGAGTGTGGTTGATATGCATATCATCCTGTATTAATGTTGTGGACAGGGTGCCACTGTTCTCACCTATCCTGTCTGATGCATGTTGCCTGTATCCAGGGCATATGTGTATACCTCCAGTACAGGTTAACTTGTGTTACTGGTTCTGAGACTCTGTACATATGTGTAGACAAGGTTGCAATTGGCCTTGGTGGTTTGGATATGTCTGATTTCTAGTCATAGTCAGCCTTACAGGAAGTTACCTGTGAACCTACATGCTTGCTCAGATAGAGGTGCACTTGCTTCCAAGTTGTGGTCTGCACCTATGTGTCACCGTAAAGCCACTATAGCAACCTATTATGTGCTTTGTGTCTTGGTGCTGTCCACCAAGGGGGATTACTCTATCATTGGTGGAGGATTGTTGTACAGGTCAGGTACTGCTGATTCCATAAAGCTACAGTGGATATGAAGTGTACACACCCCTTTTACAATGCATGGCACTTGTGCAATTGGAACATGATCCCACAAAAGCACGTCAACACAATCCCCACCTGTGATGTGTCCTATAGCCTGCTCAGTTTAATAGGGAACATAACAACCTGTCCTGTGGAAACATATGGGAATTAATACTCAGTACAGTAAGCCAGTTGAATGTCTGTGCACACCCTTACACTAATATATTGTGTAAACACCTGATGAAATGATACAGCATCCATTTGTCTTGGTTTGTACTCTAAAGCCATATCACATCTTTACTTGGCAATGGTTGCTCACCTTCCATGAAACAGCTTTGTTTCTTTTTCAATAGAATTGTACAGGTTATGGGTCACATTTGAGGTGAGAAATGTTTTGACATGGCTTTCTGTGGTCCTATTGGCATACAGCACAGAGACCTGGAATTCCAACAGGGGTGTGTACACTTTGATATCTAGTGTATATGGGTGTTGATATAGCTGTTAGTGGTAGGCATGGACAGTGGGTCATAACACAGTTGTAGACTTCTCTGATTACTACGTGATAAGCATGCCTACTGTAGTACCCATATCAGTGTCCTGGCAATGCAACAATCAGTAGCAGTACACATTTTATTTTGTTTATGCAGTGACAGTGATATTACACACATATGCAACATGCACATCTTATTTTCTGGACTGCTTGTGACACATGTTATTACTTCTGTGCCTTTCAGCTGAATATATGCATACATACACATGCTCAGGGGTACCTGGTATACATTTGTGTTCTATGTCATTATGGCACACTGTATTTACAGTCTCGTAGCTCAATCATATGTCTCAACCTGCTATAACAGGACTTCTGGTCATTGGTCCACCTCACTGGGTGACAAAAGAGGGAAGTCAGTCTTGATAAAGTATCAATATAGCTGCTATAACACAAGTGTATGTGTAAGTGACTACAGATATCTGTCACAACTGTGAACTTTGTTCAGAAGAATAGTGTAGAGTTGAATGCTATTAATTCAATATATCACATGTAGTTTAACACACACATCTGCAACAGTGCTTTACTATGCTCATGCCCTATATAGATATCTTAGATTTACAATACAAACATGTATAATACTCATATTCACAGGTAACATATGGATATGGGAAACATCCCATTAACTGGCCCAGCAGTGGCACAGACATGACTGTTTGACAGACACTCTAGTTCATAGGTTCATAGGTTCATAGATTAGTACTAGGCTAACTGCCCTTGCGAGCCATTTTAAGTCTAGCCAATTATCCCTTGTGAGATTCAAACCTTGCACCCTGTGTTTGTAAGGCAAACACCGTAACCCATTAGGCCACCCTATGGTTGACATATGGGAGCTGTCCTTCCCCAGGGTGTGTCAGGCTCCTCAGCTGTGACTCAACCTATCCACCTCTTAGAGCATCACATTTAGACAAAGCCTAACGTTAGGGGGGATATATATGGACAGATCGTAGATATGCCTATTACAAACCTATGAAGTTTGTAGCATGATACATTTTGCATTACCATGACTGTTCTGAAGGTGGTGGGGTCTGAAACTCATGTGTCTGTCATGACTTCATTGCTTCCCTCTCCAGCTATTTGCCAGACTAATATAGATGTTTGCAGGAACAGAACAAACACTATGATGGGTAAATCTTGACATTCTCTGAAGATCTGCACAGTTGACAGGTATAGCCCACTGCAGCCTGAGCCAGATGCTATGCCCATAGCATTTGTTCAGCAGGACATCATTACAGCAAGTCTTGATGGCACATATACATCTTTCATAATCATCTATTCCATTATTACAGACCAGGTACTACATTCAATTACATGCTTACATGTTTCACATACCTGGTTTATCTTCAGGTTCCTTCTGTGTACAGGATGTCTTCTTGTTTCTTATTTCTTATTTTGAGGTTTTGTTTATGTGTATTTTTTTCTTTTGGTTATGCTCATGTTCAGGTGATGGCCTCTGCACCAATTGCTGTTCCCCACTTGCTAATTGCATGCAGGAAGCTGTGTAGTTCTTCCAATAGCCAATGTCATAGTAACCCACTACTATAAATAACTACATCATGTGGGTGTTGTCCCTTTACCTTTCCTGTATGGAAGACATCCTTCATGTGTGGGGGCAGCAGTTTTACAGACAGCTGGTAGAAATACCTCTTACAATAGAACTTGTGGACACAGGCCAGCTACATGTTTGTATAAGGTTCCAGACCTAGGGACAGTGTGTGAGTATTGCTGTTATATGCATTGAATACTGCTAGTTTTACAGAGTTTTTGTGTACATGCTAGTTTTGCATGGAATGCAGACACATGCTAGTTTTGCATGGAATGCAGTCTGTCTGCATAGCTCTCAACTGTGAGCATATCCACATGATGGCCAGAGTATTGGCTGTTATGTTTTGTCTGTTCCCTACATAGGTCTTGTCCCTGACATATCTGTGGCATTTTCTCTGCTGATTGCTATCAGTACATGGCAACATCCATTTGTGTTTCTGACTTCATATTCCTGAGAAAGGGTATGCTGCAACCAATCCTATAACACCAGCAACTTTCACAGTGTATAACAGCAATATTTCAAATATAGCCCTGTGTTTCAGCCTCTGTCCTCCACTTATATACCAGGATTTGCCCAGATGTCATGCAGTAAGAAGTTGATAGGTATGGTCTATCATTATTTAGTGCTGACATTCCTGCTATCATTCCAGTGATGTTGTGGACTCCCACACAAGTTGTGGGGTAGGGTCTCTATATATGAGGGCTACAGCTGGACAAAAGATGTGTGACCCTGTACAGTCTGGAGGTGAGTGTATAGAAAACACTGTTATATGCCCTTGTATGAGATTTTATGGGGAAGGGGCATTAAATGTTTTTAACCTAAGCTGTCACAACATGTAAGGAATATCAGTAATAAGAAACATAAAGGTATATGGCTGTAAATTTTCATACATTTCACCATGGGAACAGTGGTGAGCTAGAGCTTACTGTCTTGCACACAGTTCTGTTTGTCAGTATGATAGTGACATTTTAAGTTAAGCATGTTATTTAACAGATACATTTACATTGTGACAATTGATACTTTCCCACCTAGGGGGTTGACTACAGAGTGTAATTGGAGGCTGTTGAACTACATCTGTAATTATAAGTGTTGACTGATTCCGGTCTTCAAGGCAAGTGTGTTTTTTACTGTTGTACTACTTGAAGGCTTTAGCCTAGACAGCAAAGTATGTTATGTTTTGCAGATTACTGTATCACATGTTTTCTTTGAGAGTTAATCATTAATCAGTTATGTATTTCAAACACCAAAATACTATAAGAAATGGCTTAAACAACTGAAATAGTACACAAATAAACATTTAAATGTATGCAAACTGGGTGGTGTCATGTCCTTTGCATTTTGTGTGGGTATATGTCATATGCAACAATTCTCATTTGTAGGAAACAATCAGACACTGTCCATTTGAAAAGGTGACAAATGTAGGAATAATGGCCATTGGATAATCTGTGCGCCCTCTATATATACTATCTTTATATATATATATATATATATATATATATATATATATATATATATATATATATATATATGTGTGTGTGTGTGTGTGTGTGTGTGTGTATCATTAGCATGTTTAGTTCTTCCACACTGTACATTCCCTATGGTAGACTGAATGTTCTGCAAGATATGTTAGAGAAATCATCCCAACATCTTACAGCTCAGTTGGCTTAGTGGTAACTTGCTGTGGTTATGTTGTGCACAATCTGGGTTCAAGACTTGCAAGGGTTGGTTGCTTTGTTGCAAGGCAAAACAGTTTAGGTGTGGAGGAAGGGATAATGACAATAATTGCAAAAGGTCCCTATTTTGGGCCCCTTCACCCCCATTTACAGTGCCTTTGGTCAGATGTTTTGCAGTGAGAGGTTCAGAGTGTGGATCCGATGTCCAAATGCACTACATACATGCATCACACACACACACACACACACACACACACACACACACATATGTATATATATATATATATATATATATATATATATATATATATATATATGTGTGTGTGTGTGTGTGTGTGTGTGTGTGTGTGTGTGTGTGTGTGTGTGTGTGTGAAATGGACAGCTATGTATGGGGCAAAATGGACAGCTATGTATGCGGCAAAATCTTTTTTTGGGAACTGATTACCCTTTTTTTTAAGATGAGAATGGGATGTTGGGGAAGGATAGTAGGTATATTTGGGGAGGTAAGTTGGGTAGGAAGACAGACAAGACAGCATACAGGGGAGGTATATGACACATGTTGGGGTAAACACCTTGGACAGGGAGGGGTGTTTGGAAATCGGAAGCCCATGAGCCCCCAAATGGAAACAGTGGGACTGAGGTCCCCACCCATGGGCAATCACCACTACACCTTCATGGCCCCAAAGGTGGTTGTGCTGGGGGCTGAGAAGGAGGGGCATGCTGACCCACTAATTGTGCCATGCGGCCCTGAAGCAGAGGTAGCAGATCTCCAAACTCCTTTTGGAGCTCGCTACGCACCAAATAGCAGACCTGGCTTTGGGTGACAGTATCCTGGCTGAGCCCACTCCCAGGGGGAGGATGAGTCCCATCTCCTGAGCTGTTCCACCCAAAGGTGATGCAGGACCAGCAGACCTAGAGGTCTCGGGGTGCATCCCAGACATGCTGAGGCCCAGTGCCATAGCTAGATGAGGTGGGAGAGGTGGATCCGCTGGGACCGGCCTTCCTAAACATGCTATGGTGTTACAGTTTTAGAACATATGTGGGTTAGTAATAGTCAACACAATCCAGGACTGGTTATAACTGCATGCATAGATATTCCCATTAACACAAAACAACAGATTTGGAACAGTTGCATAGCAAACAGAACACATGCATATATGGAACCACAGTGGCCATTACAACAGCATGCAGGTTACATTGATAGCAACAGGCAACCAATGATAGTATTTCAACATGGAAAATTAATAGAAACACATTTCAATATTTGTTGAATCATAGGACATATGTCCCTACAGTAGGTTTGGTGTAAAACATATCCATTGATTTGTGTGTTTAGATTATTGTTGCAGATATTGTATGGGGGAGAGAGAGATGTCAATTAACAACTTGTATATCCTTGCAATACTCACAACTTTAATGGTCATTGCTCTAATCATTACTCTGCAGGTATTATTACAATACCCTATGGCCTTGGTTTGGGCAATGGTATGTTTGTACACTGTGTATACTTCAGCTGTCTTATAGCTACATTCTACTTCTCTTACCTGGTAGACCTGTGGAGGGAATGTTTGTTAACACCACCTGACTGTTTCTACACATATTCTTAGATTCCTAGTTATAATTCTGCACATACCTCTTAACCTATTAATGCAAAAAATATGTACAAAGCTTGACAAAGTGGGGGTACAAGTAGGGACATATTTTAAATATTGCTCTTATACTAACTTTTAGACAGTTGCTAGAGTAACATGATTTGTTTTAATTTACATTTTTTGACGGATCTGAAGTCTGAAACTCAAATGTATGTCATTATTTAGTGACTACAATCCTGAGATCATCCCAGTGATTTGCAAGGAAAATAAAGGAACAGGCCAAAAATATGAGGCAGAAATCTGGACATTCTGCAGAAATATGTACAGTTGAGAGGTATGATTATGCATACAGCTTACTACCACTCCCGGGATTCGAACTATGACTGTGTGTGCTAAAAATACAACAAATTGTGTTTCATCCGAGTGAGCTATTTAAAAAGTGCTATCTCTTTCTTCAGTGTTTTCTGTCTAAGTCTCTCTTGGTTGTACAATCTGACCTTGTAATTACAACATTCTTATACAAACGTTCCTAGACATATGTTTTATGTAGCACAGTGTGAGAAATAGTTGACACAACAGTACTATTCACATACCAGATCTTGGTGAATGCACCATGTGAGGCCATACAATACCAG
This sequence comes from Protopterus annectens, assembly GCF_019279795.1. Taxonomy (NCBI): domain Eukaryota; kingdom Metazoa; phylum Chordata; order Ceratodontiformes; family Protopteridae; genus Protopterus; species Protopterus annectens. The sequence continues at coordinate 678,998,541 of NC_056744.1, read as the reverse complement.
AGTAAACAAAACCAGTCCAGGATTTACAACTTTATTGCCAGGCAGTTACACTTCTATTTAATTATGACCTATATGGGACTATTACTGTCATATTGTCTGGTTTATTCAGTGGAAACCATACACATTTTTATACTGCCGGGTGACATTTTACTCCTTTATATTTATTGTGTATGACTACTACAAGCAGCATTGTTACTCACCAGCCTCATGATGCAGCCTTTCCAACCTGCTGGCATGGGCTTCCTGGTTCACAGCTCTCTCAGCTGCAGCTGTAATGAAAATAGAGAAACATTTATGCATACCTATCCATCACATAAACAGGCTGGACTTTGGTAAACAGTTATTGCTATGAATACTTACACACTGCTGGGACATCTCCCTATCTCTTGCTTCTTGGACCTACTGTTACAAGAGCTTCCACTTCCTCCATTTCAAGTTGGCATAATGGTGCCAGACCTGCTCACCAGTCTGAGGGATACCAGTGGCACTGGTGAGATCATGGGCAAGACTTTCCCAGGCTTCTGCTTTATATTGGGAGCCCTGGTACTGATGCTGCAGCAGTCTCATGTCATGTTTTTTTTACCAGGAGTCCTAGCATGACCTTGGACTCCTGTATGCCCCAGCACTGCACCCAGAAGTGCATGCCCTCTCCAACACCTGCCATACTGCCTACAGTGGAGAGCTACAACCAGTTATGAGCTGTATTCCCACCTGCGGGGTTTAAATATGGCCACTTTTCTACTCTTTGCCATGATTGGATGGTTTTGAAAAAGTTGAGCTAAGCTAAGCTACGGGTAAACCACCAATGGGCAAATCCACTTAGCTGGGCTATCCATTGCTTAGTATTCATATGTACACAGTGTTTACACCCAGTCAACATAGCTGTGCAATGCTTAGCATTGCTTATGTTTTACTATATTGGTCTACCACCTATATGGGATTGATTCATCATTCATTACATAGATTTATTTACCTTCTCTGACATTCCCCAAATGTGCTGTGATTAATTTATTCTTGTGTGTCTATACTGTATGGGGCATTTGTTTTTATATGGGGGTTTCACTACTTTATTACACTGACATGTCACATCTGGGCCTAATATACTACTCTGGTTGAGAAAAATCAGCTACTTCTACATAAATATGCAAAAAATTAAAATTTTGATGTTTACACATACAAAATGGGGCTTTCGTGAGGCTCAAACCATGAATGATTAAATGCAAGGTATACACTCTAGCTACCACACTATTGCACTTATGTTTACTCTGAATGTCTATTGCTTTTTAACTTATCGTACCGTTTCAGCTAGGCTAAGTGTAGCTGAGCAACGGGCACACTCATGCAGCTATGCTTAAACTTTACTGCATATATAAAAAAAATGATATGTTGTGTTTTTTATTTGTACCCTTTAGAATATCCATGTTAATGATGAAAACCTGTTATTCCATCAACTTTCTGCTTTGTAGGACAATTGTCCCTTATGGCTTTGTCCACATTCCTTAACACTGAAGGGTTGGGAGGTGTGCGCTATGTACTTTTGCTAAATCTGTTATTCTCTCAACTTTTGGCTTGGTATGGACGATTGTGCCTTATGGCTTTGTCCAGATTTCTTACCCTGATGGGTTGGGGGTGTTATGAGCGTTCTCGCTCATTTTAAATTTCTGAACAGTAATTGTGGAGTGCAGGGGGCATGTGTATTGTGAGAGCTCTGCTCTTAGACACACCCCCTGCGCTCATACATGGAACCGTATCCATTTTACAGCACGGCAGAGCACCTTCATACATATGCATGGAGCGCTGCCATGCTAAACAGGAATGGTCCCTGCCATGCAGGAATAACTTATTCCTGTATGGCTGCTTGCTGAATCCGGGGGAATTTCTTTTTTTGTAGTGAGAAGCAACGATATTCTCTTGTAGGTTGCCACCTTTACAAATGCCCAAAGTGGGACATTTTTGTTACAAACATCAGATTCTGAAGGCCAAAACATACCCACGGCCAGTACAAAGGACAGAACTTCATTTTTTTGCCTAAATAAATGCTTATTATTGTAGCATTTCAGTTGCTTATTCTGTTTCTTATAACATTTAGGTGTTTCAGATACAGAATAACTGTTTTTTCACTATGACAAGCTAGTGAAGACCCCGGGTAGTGTTCTACACATGGTTAATGAAATTTGAATGGTTAGATGTATTCTTATATATTCATAGCTTTTCTATGATTTGGTGGTTGTATTGTGTAAAAGTTTTTTCAAATACCATCATTTATAATGTTGTTGTAACAAATACAATGATTTTTCTTTCTCCTTTCACTTGTCAAAATATTCTGCAAGTTGATTTTAGCATTATATAGCGATACTGTGGATTGTAGCTTTAAATAGAGCAGATAAGTTATTTAAATAATTGAACCAATTAATTTATTAAGCAATTATACCTGTTAGGTATATAAAGTGTGTGCTTTTACCATGATTTTATAACATATCTGAAGAAGCGTGCATTGGAAGCACGCGAAAGCGCTTATTCTTGTGGATTTTTATGTGAAATAAAGCTTTGGTGTATCCTTCGTGGTGTTGATCTACTTCTTCTATTTCATATTTTAAATATTGCTCTTATATAAACTTTTAGACAGTTGCTAGAGTAACATGATTTGTTTTAATTTACATTTTTTGACGGATCTGAAGTCTGAAACTCAAATGTATGTCATTATTTAGTGACTACAATCCTGAGATCATCCCAGTGATTTGCAAGGAAAATAAAGGAACAGGCCAAAAATATGAGGCAGAAATCTGGACATTCTGCAGAAATATGTACAGTTGAGAGGTATGATTATGCATACAGCTTACTACCACTCCCGGGATTCGAATTATGACTGTATGTGCTAAAAATACAACAAATTGTGATTCATCCGAGTGAGCTATTTTAAAAGTGCTATCTCTTTCTTCAGTGTTTTCTGTCTAAGTCTCTCTTGGTTGTACAATCTGACCTTGTAATTACAATATTCTTATACAAACGTTCCTAGACATATTTTTTTATGTAGCACAGTGTGAGAAATAGTTGACACAACAGTACTATTCACATACCAGATCTTGGTGAATGCAACATGTGAGGCCATACAATACCAGAGTAAACAAAACCAGTCCAGGATTTACAACTTTATTGCCAGGCAGTTACACTTCTATTTAATTATGACCTATATGGGACTATTACTGTCATATTGTCTGGTTTATTCATTGGAAACCATACACATTTTTATACTGCCGGGTGACATTTTACTCCTTTATATTTATTGTGTATGACTACTCAAGCAGCATTGTTACTCACCAGCCTCATGATGCAGCCTTTGCAACCTGCTGGCATGGGCTTCCTGGTTGACAGCCCTCTCAGCTGCAGCTGTAATGAAAATAGAGAAACATTTATGCATACCTATCCATCACATACACAGGCTGGACTTTGGTAAACAGTTATTGCTATGAATACTTACACACTGCTGGGACATCTCCCTGTCTCTTGCTTCTTGGACCTACTGTTACAAGAGCTTCCACTTCCTCCATTTCAAGTTGGCATAATGGTGCCGGACCTGCTCACCAGTCTGAGGGATACCAGTGGCACTGGTGAGATCATGGGCAAGACTTTCCCAGGCTTCTGCTTTATATTGGGAGCCCTGGTATTGATGCTGCAGCAGTCTCATGTCATGTTTTTTTTTACCAGGAGTCCTAGCATGACCTTGGACTCCTGTATGGCCCAGCACTGCACCCAGAAGTGCATGCCCTCTCCAACACCTGCCATACTGCCTACAGTGGAGAGCTACAACCAGTTATGAGCTGTATTCCCACCTGAGGGGTTTAAATATGGCCAATTTTCCACTCTTTGCCATGATTGGATGGTTTTGAAAAAGTTGAGCTAAGCTAAGCTTCGGGTAAACCACCAATGGGCAAATCCACTTAGCTGGGCTATCCATTGCTTAGTATTCATATGTACACAGTGTTTACACCCAGTCAACATAGCTGTGCAATGCTTAGCATTGCTTATGTTTTATTATATTGGTCTACCACCTATATGGGATTGATTCATCATTCATTACACAGATTTATTTACCTTCTCTGACATTCCCCAAATGTGCTGTGATTAATTTATTCTTGTGTGACTATACTGTATGGGGCATTTGTTTTTATATGGGGGTTTCACTACTTTATTACACTGACATGTCACATCTGGGCCTAATATACTACTCTGGTTGATAAAAATCAGCTACTTCTACATAAATATGCAAAAAATTAAAATTTTGATGTTTACACATACAAAATGGGGCTTTCGTGAGGCTAAAACCATGAATGATTAAATGCAAGGTGTACACTCTAGCTACCACACTATTGCACTTATGTTTACGCTGAATGTCTATTGCTTTTTAACTTATCGTACCGTTTCAGCTAGGCTAAGTGTAGCTGAGCAACGGGCACACTCATGCAGCTATGCTTAAACTTTACTGCATATATAAAAAAAATGATATGTTGTGTTTTTTATTTGTACCCTTCAGAATATCCATGTTAATGATGAACCTGTTATTCCATCAACTTTCTGCTTTGTGGGACAATTGTCCCTTATGGCTTTGTCCACATTCCTTAACACTGAAGGGTTGGGAGGTGTGCGCTATGTACTTTTGCTAAATCTGTTATTCTCTCAACTTTTGGCTTGGTATGGACGATTGTGCCTTATGGCTTTGTCCAGATTTCTTACCCTGATGGGTTGGGGGTGTTATGAGCTTTCTCGCTCATTTTAAATTTCCGAACAGTAATTGTGGAGTGCAGGGGGCATGTGTATTGTGAGAGCTCTGCTCTTAGACACACCCCCTGTGCTCATACATGGAACCGTATCCATTTTACAGCACGGCAGAGCACCTTCATACATATGCATGGAGCGCTGCCATGCTAAACAGGAATGGTCCCTGCCATGCAGGAATAACTTATTCCTGCATGGCTGCTTGCTGAATCCAGGGGAATTTCTTTTTTTGTAGTGAGAAGCAACGATGTTCTCTTGTAGGTTGCCACCTTTACAAATGCCCAAAGTGGGACATTTTTGTTACAAAGATCAGATTCTGAAGGCCAAAACATACCCACGGCCAGTACAAAGGACAGAACTTCATTTTTTTGCCTAAATAAATGCTTATTATTGTAGCATTTCAGTTGCTTATTCTATTTCTTATAACATTTAGGTGTTTCAGATACAGAATAACTGTTTTATGCAACTATTACATAAAATATAGGAAATAATTTTACCCTAAAACCTCAGGACATTTGCCATTTTTACAATTTTTTTGCAAGACACAACTGCCCAAAGAGGGACTGTCCCTCGCAAAGTGGGACAGGTGGTAACCCTATTCTCTTGGCCCCCTAATCTGAAAAATCCTGTGATTTGGAGGTTATAGGTAATTTTTCTTGAGCAAGGAGTAAATAACATATGCAACAAGTGGACCACCCACATTACTAAAAGGAAACAAGGTCTCCTTTGAAGTTCTAATAAAAGAGAACAAAGCACTCAGCAGTTCATTGTGTATAAAGTGTGGCTTCATTACGTTCTGATCATTTTTATCTGAGTGGTCACAGCTGTTTTAGTTTCCTGAGGATGCTTTATTCTCCACTTGGGTGCCCTTTTGCCTTTCTTCAGTTTTTTAGTTTTAAACATGTTTTTTGAATTTATGACATTAGATATTTGATAACTGTATAATGTCTGAAATACTGGGGCTGACAATGTTTTTTTCTGCTATTACTTAGCTCAGGTTAAAAGACTGCATGACTATACAAGGTTTTATATATATATATATATATATATATATATATATATATATATATATATATATATATATATATATATATATATATATACATTTATATTTATAAACTTCGAAGTTCAAAAGGCCAAGAGCATAAGATCAAAGTTTTGACATTTTGAACATTTTGAATGGAGATCGCTGTACAGCACAGAATGGGATATTTACCTTTTTCATCACTGTAGTGCAATCTCAGAATTAGTATATTTAATTAGCAGGGGGGTGTGGAGTGTGGGGTGTGCAGGGGGCTTGCTCCCATGCAAAAATGCAGAATTTTTTTATTAGTTTTTCAAAGTTACAAAACTTTGATTTTATGGTCTCAGCCATTTGAAGTTCGAAGTTTTGAAACTTCAAACTTCTGAAGTATAGGTATATATAATGTTTTTGTAACATTTGTGGCAATATATGCTTGTTGCTTGAGGTTGTAGTAAATAAGTTTAAACTGGACTGGACTGTTTTCCAAAATTTATTGGATAGGTCCTGTTGTTTTAATTGTTTATTTTTATGTCTAAGGAAAAGGGCATGTCGTATTTTGACTCTTATTTGTCTGAGTGGGAGCAGTCAGTTTTGCTTTGGTTCTAGAATATTCAGAAAGGTAGGAGGTAGAGTTGTTGGGTTGCTGTCATTGTAAATAATATCCAAACTAACTGCTGTGAATTCTGTGTCTAATATTTGTGGCAATGCTGCTGATATTTTTGTGGAAATTGTTTTTGGCCATTGTTTGGGTATTTGGGCAACCAGTAAGACATAATTAAATTGTTACCCCTGGATAAATTCTATTTAAGATGTCTATTATATTTGTAACATTGATCTGGAATTAAGTGTTGTAGGGGATTTTCTTGTTGGATATGTAATCATTTGATGGAGATTATTCTTGTAAAGAAAACTATTTGGGAATCGTTACTGTGGGCCTAGCCAGTTAAAGCTAGAATTATCAGTTTATATTTCCTGGCTTTATTCAGAAAAACTTCAAGATAATAGTCATAAAAAGTAGGACAGGTGGTGTGAAGGCAGAATGTACATCACATCAATGTAGACCTTTAAGAGTTTTCTGCAAGCAATGTCAACCCTAAACCAAACTGCATCGGATTCATCTTGAGATGATTTACTTTCTAATGGTGCAGTTAGCATTGTAGTGTTTCTTAATCAGTACTGTAGAACTGCTGATTAGACAAATGTGCTGGCGACTGTTACTGGATGTCACCGTACACATACACTCACTTTTATATGGTGTTATAATAGTTGCCATTCAGTGCTGAACACTGTTAGAATATAAGATACTCAGACAATGATAATGTTAAAAAAGTTTACATTTTATGAAAGTAATCATATTTATTGGTAGAATATGCTTTAGGAACTGTGTCAAAATAAAATAGCCTTAGGATTCAAACCAGGATACACTGCCTCCTTTACTCCATAATAACCATTCCCAGATGATGTCTTATGAACATGTTTCAACCTTTCAAAACATGCTGATTTGCTGCCTTCACTAAACTGCACATACGGTTAAAAACACAGTTGATAGTTTGAGTCATTGATCATAAATGGTGAACAGATTATAGGATGTTGAGAATAAGGAAAATTTCATTTTCCAACCGTTGTGATATTCCAAAGTTAGTATATTTAAAGTGTGGTAAAGTGGAGGTCTTGCCTTCCAGTATACATTTCATTTAAAGTATTTCATTGAACTTGTGATCACAGCAATGTCAGGGAAGGACATTTCTTTTCTGCACTGTTGTGAGATTGTGATTTGTTATACAAAGAGCTGTTAGATTATGATGCAGTGGGCTAGGCAATAATCTTATTTTTATATTTTTACTATTTCTGACATTGATAAATGTAGGAATTGATCCCATAGATTCAAAAATTGAAGTCCTAATAAGCTGTGCATTAAGTGATGCATACACAAACACGCAAGTAGATATGTATAGAATTTTGCTAAAATATATATATATATATATATATATATATATATATATATATATATATATATATATATATATATATATATATATATATATATGTATATATATATATATATATATATATATATATATATATATGTGTGTGTGTGTGTGTGTGTGTGTGTGTGTGTGTGTTTGTGCATACTTAATTTAATCTAACAGCAAAAAAACTACCAACAGTAAAAACATCTAGACTCAAAAATTTTACAAAATCAAAGTTAAAGTTTTACTAGGGATGGATTTAGATAATTAGCAGTGGGTGCTGTGGAGGGGGAGGGGGGCTTTCCACCCTGCAAAAACATTGGTTTTGGATGTGGTTAGATTTTGCCAATATTTTGTGTTTAAATATTTTTGAGTTTAGAAATTTTTGCTGATGACTGTTATATATATTTAGACATTTATAACAGTGCATATACACTTCTGTTTATTAGAATATATATATATAGTAAAATATAACAGTGCATGTACACTTCTGTTTATTAGAATATGCATGTAGTAAAATACAACAGTGCATGAACACTTCTGTTTGCTAGAATATATGTAGAAAAATACAGTCCCTTAGATGCAGGTACATTTCTGTTTGTTAGCATATATACATTAAAGGGTTAAACGGCTCCTAGCCGAGATGAATGGCATCCAAATGAATGTATTACAGAATGTCATTACTTGGTACGAGCTCCAAGGGAAACAGATAAGAGACCAGGTGCAGGGAATATCGGAGACAGAAACATTCCCAACAGAAAAGAATCCCTAAAAGTTTAGGATTATTCACCTTGAAACAGAATACAATGAACAGACTGTACGACATCAGAAAAATACCAAAGTACTGACTTTGAAAGTTCCCAACAGACTGCAAATTCCAAAGACTGCTTTCATAAAAAAATGTATATAAAGGACATTGAAAGTGTTTGATGTTAGATCTTATTTTTTTTTCATCTGGTACATGTAGGAACATGTTTGTTCTGAGGTAACTGGACTTAATCATTTATGCTGCCTGAGAAGTTTAACCTGGTGCATTAAACACTATAAACTGTGACATTATCGTACATGTTGTGTTACATAGACATTTTATTAGTAACTGTGCAAAAGTTAATATATAGTGCTGTAAAGGGAAATAGTCTGCAAAGTCCAGTGCATTGATAAGACTGATTTTGGCAAGCTGCAGCCGCAGCAGAAACATCTGCATTTAATTTTTCAATGATATTTTTGCTGTCAATGTTATGCTGTCAGATTATTTTAAGTATATCTATATATATGTAAATGTGTGTGTGTGTGTGTTTGTTTGTGTGTGTGTGTGTGTGTGTGTGTGTGTGTGTGTGTGTGTGTGTGTGTGTGTGTGTGAGTGTGTGTGAGCCTAACTTTTGTATTGGTAGTATTACAGAAAGGGATTTTTTTTAATGTAAGGTATAGGCTTAGGGTTGGGCAGGGGTAAGGTTAGGCCTAGCATTCATTACTAAGATGGTACAGAAATGCAAATGTTGTGGTGTGTTTTGGTTTAAAGATCCTATAAGGATTTTTTTCTTCTTTTTGTGATCATTTGCAGCGTCTGTGTTTCAGGTGTTCAATAATGTAGTGTTCAATATTTTCATAATTCCCAATAAAAGGATATATACATATCACATCTGCTCTAATCTTGTGACTTGAGTGTTAATGTTGAAAAGCAATTGAGAAGTGTTGGCCACTTACCCATTTACATAAAAAATAAAACTAAATTTAATTTTCAGCAAATCAGAGAGTCATTTTTATTTCAGAAGCAGTTGTGGTGTTAATTTGTTTATTATACCTGAATAATCCTTATAGTCTATGTCATCTGAGTGCATTGTTCCTGTGGTAAGATTTTGTTTTGTTACTTCATCTAGCATCCACATCTCAGCCATTCCAGCAGCAAGAACAGTGGTTTGGTTATTTGCTACAGGCATTCCTACATTCACTGATACTAAAGTACTATGAATTATTAAGTTGTGGTTGTATGATCTGACTTATTTTTTGCCTCTGTACTAGAGATATTGCCATTTATTGGTGGATTCCTATGCCCTCTATTCCTGCACTTCTAATGTTCTATGCTGAAAGACCACAAAGCCAAATATGAAATATGATTTCCATAACTACTTCAGGTTTTCATGAGATGCAGTACTCTGTGCCCTTTCCTTCAAATAATTTCAAAACAAGGGGTTCAAGCTGACGAGAGTGGATGGCAGTCATCATAAAATGGTGAGGGTAAAGGCCTCCTACTTCCCCTTATAATAATAAGCTCTAGGAAGATTGCACAATCTTGGAGTAAGTTAAATAATTACCACAATCAATTCCTTTAGATGAAATGTGTTCAGAGAATGCACTTGGCAGTTGCTATAATGGTCAAGGTAATTACTTTCCAAATATTAGGTAAAGGGTTTGAGTCTTTCCTTTGGAAGATAATTTTTCTAGGCTTAAAATGGCCCATAAGGGATCTAGTCTAATATTTACTTAGGTGCTGTGTATTAGCTCACTGTATCATGGATAAATATAAGTTCAAATCCACATAGGGGGTATCTTTCATTAAACTGGCATTTGATAAAGAAGTTAAGCTTGCAAGAACAGACAGGGTTTACATAAATAGGAACCGTACCTCTCAACTATCCAGATTTTTCCAGAACATCAATATTTTGCCTCATAGTTTTGGTCTGTTTCTCATAAAATTTGTAGCTTTCTGGATTTTTGAGGCAAATCAGTGAGGACTGAATTCACTAAATAATGATAGGAATTTGAGTTTCAGATTGTGTATCCTTCTGAAAATATATTGTAACACAAAATCTTTTATTTTGTTTTCTCCAAGTTTATAAGAGCAATAAGTAAAATGTGTCCCTATTTTTGGGACTTTGTCCCCCATTATTTTTGGCTTTGCCCAGATTTTTTGTGCTAAGAATTATAGTGCTATGACAGGAACCCTAGATATGCTTGATTCTCTGAAAAATGTATGAATCCTAATAAAAGTATAAGATACCCCATAGGAAGTATTCTTAATAGCATCTTCATGTGACTGGCTTTGCAATCCAAGTTGTGCTGATGTTTGATTGAGTCAAAATTTTCTGGGACACTAATCTATGACTTTGATATTCAGCAAACTGAATATGTTGACCTTTATATCACTGCTAAAACTCTACAAATAGATATTTGATCAGAACATCCCACCAAAGTAGAGAGTGTCAGATCTCCTTAGGATGCTTTACTGGGAGCTCAATGTCTGCTGGAAATATTCTAATAAGTTTCCTTTGGTATGTAATTAGTACTGCTTCTTCCTCTTCCTTTTCCTCAGCTTATTTCTTTTTAGCTCTTGAGTTTCTGCTGATCTATCTATATTACCATTTACTATGTAATTCTTGACTAACTATGCTGTTAAAATCATTCCAGATCTCTCTGTGAACTTGCGCCATTTACCATCTGAGGTGTATTAAAACATCTTGGTGCCCTAGAATAATCTCAGTATAGTGTCAATACTCAATAAAGAGGAAGGTGTCCATAACAAGCCACAGTACCACATATGCAAGCAATAATGCCTGACAGTGTGTGTGATAATGTGTAATTAAAGCCTGCCCAGGGGTTTTATGAGGCCCGACAGCGCCATCTCTGAACTCATCTCTTAACTTATTCAGTGAGGGTACACTGAATTCAAGTTGAGCATCAACTATATACCAAACAGGAGAATCCCTGACATGGGCCACTGGGGAATGAAACGAGTAACAAATATTTCAATGGAGACTGTGAGTTGATCCTGTTTTATGGATTCTGTTAGTGAACACTTTTGTTATCCAGTCAATAATGCAGGACTTTGCATTAAGTTGTTTTATTAGTTTGTCTTTAATACCTGAGTTTGGAATGATATCAAAGGCCTTGGTGAGATCAAGACATGTCGTGTACTGTGTTACCTTCATCCAGTGCCTCGGTGACTTCTCCAAAGAAGTTCACTAAGTTAAGCAGGAGTTTCTGGTGTCATTCTAAGGGGATCCAGTATCTGTCTGCTTGGGATGACATGATTGACAGACCTCGATGCTTTGCCAGAGATGGCCTGCATCTGTCACACCTGTGTTTCTGGATACTGGCTAAGGCTCTTGCCAGCCCTATAGTGCCTTTTTTAGGTGATGTTCCAAAGACCAAATTAACACCATAACAGGTAAAAATAAATGCAGTCTGAGGGTTATGCTGCTCAATGCCAGAAGTCTAAATCTCAAAATGCATTTGCTCGAAGCACTCCTCAAAATGGAGAACATTGACATTTGTGCTGTAATGGAGACCTGGTTTAAAACAGCAGAAAGCACCCCTGTGCTTCCAGGCTATAACTCATTCCACACCTTTCAGCCCCAGAACATGGGCCGAAGCTCCAAAGGTGGTGGTGTCTCCATATTCATAAAGGATACGCACACCTCCAAACTAGTAGCCCAGCATGACACATCTAAGTTTCTTCAGGTACAACTAATATTGAGTAAGATGGCGATTTAGGTCGTAGCCTGCTACAGGTCCCCAACCATGTCCCAAGACTCTCACTCCATGTTCCTAAGCACCCCGGAAATCATTAGGGTCCAACCCAACACTCTCATACTAAGTGACTTCAACTATCCCTCCATCCTCCCCTGTTAGATCCGACCACAAACTAATCATCATTGAAATCCACATCTCACCTCACCCCCTCCCCCTGCAGAGGTAACCACCATGGAAAAACTTCTCCAAAGCTGACTTTGGGCTCTTAAAAACAAAGGTGGCTAACTTCATGGCACCCATGTCAATGGAAAATAGATGCATGACTGCTGAATCATACACCAATGCACTGTACAAAAATGTACATAAATGCATGGAATTAGCCATGGCCAACAGAACCAAGACACTCTCCTCCAAAAAAAGGAAGACAATCTGGTGGTCCCCTGCCATTAATTAACTCTACAATAGAAGGAAGAAACTGTTGCAGAAAAAGATGAAGTCTCAAGACTGGATAAAGTCCCTTATTAGCCTCAACAAAAAGTTGAGATCCCTCATCAAAACCTCTAAAGTCAGCTATGAAGGCACAATTGCAGCAGACACTAAAAGCAACCACAAAGCCTTCTATAGTAATATCAAGAATCTTCACAGCAATACCCAGGTATGCTCTGAGTTACTGCACAATGGTAGCTAGTATACTGGACCAACAGATATTACCAACATACTGGCCAATAGATTCAGTGCCAACTTTACCCCTCCCCCCAAAGGACCAATCACAATACCAGAGGAATGCGGGTCTATATTAGAACACCAAAGTTTTAAAACAGCAAATGTACTAATATTGACCTCAAAACAGTGAATGCTGAAAATAGTGAAGCTGCAGAACACAGAATTTTTTCTTAGGGAAAGAATTCGGTTGTCCGTTTCTGTGGCTTTGCTATTTTCAGCACTGTGGTGGAAAGTTATGGGTCGGGTTCAAGTAAGTGTGCTATTTTGTGGACATTAGGGTTAGGGTGCAGGTTAAGTGAGTCAGGGTTAGGGCGCGGGTGAGGTGAGTGTGCGATAGTGACAGATATTAGGGTTAGGGTGGGGTAGGTGAGTTAGGGTTAGGGCGCGGTTCAGGTTAGTGTGCAATAGTGATGGACCTTAGGGTTAGGGTTAAGGTAAGTGGATAGATAGTAGTGTATGTACAGTTTAGTGTAGGGTAGATGTAGGATTTTAAGTGTATATGTGAGTGGATTGCTGTTTTTTTTATGTGTTTGTGTTTTGTATGTGTTTCTCGGAACAGCAATTTTTTTTCCCAGGGAAAAAAATCGCTGTTCCAGGAGTTCGAGATTTTAAGCTTTCACTTAAAAGGAGTTGATGAATTAGCGTTCACTTTTCTAAGCTTTCACTAATTCAATATAGACCCGAGGAATGCCAGGCACCCAGCATTACTTCAGCACAGGTTAAATCTGCATTGTCCAAGGCCAAGAATACAGCTTCCATGGGACCTGACAATATCCCTGGATGTGTTCTACATGAACTACAAAGTGAACTGGCACCACATCTTTGTGCCCTATTCAATCACAGCCTCACCTCAGGCTTTGTCCCTACCAAATGGTGCACTGCTACAGTCATCCCTCTCCATAAAGAGGGAGTGACTACAGACCCTGGGAATTATTGCCCCATTAGCCTGACAAGTCTGATATGTAAGGCGATGGAGCGCATCATCATGGACCTAATTAACAAGGATATAGGGAATCTCCAAATTCTAGATCCCACGCAATTTGGTTTTGTGAAAGGTAGATCATGCCTGCTCAACCTAGTTGACTTCTTTGAGTCAGTCACCAGAGCTGTGGATGAGGGCAAGGCTTTTCATACAGCCTACCTTGATCTGGCCAAGGATTTTGAAACCATTCCCCACTCAGGGAAATGAAAGCAAAAGTGAAAGCTTAAAATCTCGAGTTATTGATAAACTCACCAAACTAGACATCAACCCCTATATCACTAGGTGGGTTGCAAATTAGCTCACAGATAGAGCCCACAGTGTGAAAGTAGCGGAATCCAAGTCAGATTGCCAACCAGCCATGAGTGGAGTCCCATAGGGATCGGTCCTGGGTTGTCTCCTGTTTGGCATCTACTTCTCAGAAGTTCAGGTCAACATGGAGGGACTCTGGCTGACCAAGTTCACAGATGGCTGCAAGCTGGGAGCCATTATTAACTCCTCAAGTGATGTAGATATCCTACAGAAAGGCCTTACTGAGACCAATGACTGGTGTTGAAACCATGGCCTTAAGCTTAATGTCAAAAACTGCGTCATCATCCCCTTTGGGAAAAACTGAGTTCCCATTAATTACCACATCAATGGGAGCCCAGTGAACACAGAAGGCATTATAAGAGACCTGGGGACACAAATTGACAGCAACCTCTCCTTTGACCACCACATTGCCTCTGTGGTCAGAAAGTCCTGTGTGGTTCATGTCATTACCAAGAGTTTTGCATCCAGAAAGAAAGAGGTCATCATCTCTCTCTACTCTTCCCTCATTAGGCCAATCATCGAATATAATGCCCCATTTGGCAAATACCTCACTAGACACATGCTGGAAAGGCCACAAAAGTACCTCACAAAGAGAATCCTAGGCCTTAATCACATGTCCTATATGGACAGACTCAAAAAACTCCAGCTTTTCTCTGTCTCATATCGTCTACTAAGAGGCGATCTCTGCTTGACTTACAAAGTCATGTCTGACCCAGCTCTGTTAGAAATGCTACATTTTAAGAAATCCAAATCCCTCTGCAACACATGCTCCAGAGACCTCAGCCTCATTATCACAATCAATAGAACATGCTGGAGGGACAGGTTCATAACCCAGACACTGCCCATGCTCTGTAATTGACTTACCATATATGTCAAGCAGAGCACCTTGTTGTCCTTCTTCAAGAGAAATCTTGATGAGTGGATGGGAAATGGAAAGTTCACCCCGGGGATCACTGCAGTGGCTCTACTTGATAGAGGCACTGGGAACTAACGATGGTATGATGCCAGGGCACTTCTATGAGCTAAGCTTGTAAAGGCTCCAGGCCCATTAGCCTAGTACACACCTATGAACCTATGAACAAACCCATAATGGCTTTTGTCAAGGGATTCTAAGCTGCCAATATCTTTGCTGAATAGTTTAATAATAATGCATTCCATTATCTTACATGATCAGTGGTAGGGGAACAGTTATGGATTGAGACAACTACTGCTGTTTTCCATCCTTTTGGTACAAACCCAGATTCTAGGCTGAGGCTGAACAGATTAAGGAATAGGCCAATGATACTGCATTTCATGCTAGCAAGGAAGTAGCTCAGTAGATTTTCAGGCCCAAAAGAACAAATTTTTTTAGGTCAGAAAGACTTCTGGAAATGGCAAATTCATATTGAGTCGTATGCTCTGAGCAGCACTAGGTTTGTAGTATCCTGATTTGGATTGACTAGGTTGGTAGAGTGAGAAGACTGGCATTGCTCAAAAAGGCACTATGGTGGAGAGAGATTTTGCTGATATGAAAAAGTTAGGATTGTAAACCATTTCCTTTCAATTTTGTATGGAGCCTCTGGAATGAAACCAAAAAGTAGGCCAACAGTTAAATTTAATTATAGTTCATTTATATTGCTGCATCATTTATGGAGACAGTAGGATGTCTCTTAAGACTAATTTCATACCAGCCTTAGCTCCATATTGAGTAAGCCTCACTGTGTATCCCTTCAAGTAAACCAAGGAAATGTGTCTCAAGTCATTTAGCCCCACATGAACAATGAGAGTGCTGTATGTGTACCTAGGGTGATGGGACTTGAGTATTTTAGAAACTGATCATATTCTAGCACATGAGTCAGCTCTCCATCCCCCTTTCCTTGCTCAGCGTGAGGAATAGAATGTCTATGAGTTCCACTATGGGATCACCTCTGACTAGAAGATAATCATGTGCAGTGGGTGACCCAGGAACCCTTATGGGCTCACATGCATCACTTAGGTTACCCTTCTTGGCCATGCTTGTATAAATTGGTCTTGTAAGTGCAACTGATGAGATGTATTTGTGCTGCTGAGGAGTTTGTGTGGGCTGGAATTTTTGGAGGCCACTGAGTCTTAGGGAGAAAACCTCATCAGAGAAGAATTATTTTTTTAATGAGTAGTGTGTAGGTGTGAAACGATTGTGTGTACTGACAGTGTTTTTTGATGAAAGTCAGATGAAAGACTAGCCTTCAAAATTTAATGGATATCTATATCTCTCATGGGTAGATTTGTTGTGTGGTAAATTAAACGGCTATCAGTAACTATGAGGCATTTTGCACATAGCCACAGAGTGCCTGGCTCAAGGTGGCTGACAAGAGATGGTTTAAGGGCAGACTGTGATCTCTTGTCTCCAGAAAGTGGTGTGCAGAAAGGTGGCTGCCATTTATTATGCCAGCAAGGGAAATTTACCTGTTGTAGATAACTCATAGTGTAAGTATATGACCAGTGAGTTTTACCTGCTTTCGGCACTAACTAAAAACACAAGTGAGAAAACAGAGGACTATGCATGTGTTTGGAATTGTTAACAGTGGGAATTTACTCTGGTCTCAGAATGTAGCAAAAAGGTGCTAACAAATGTTTCTTGGCTTTGATGTGAGGAAGGCACATTTTTGAGGGGTGATGGATGTCTCAAGGTAGGGAGCATTACCCACTTACCTAGGGTATAAGATTTACAACTTTGTGTAGAAAAAATTCCTCTAGACTACAATATTGTGAGGGATGATTGTGGGGGCCATGCTTCAATGTAAGGGGAAGTAGAAGGAGAGCCCAGGCCATGCTTCAATGTAAGGGGAAGTAGAAGGAGAGCCTGGGGCCATGCTTCAATGTAAGGGGAAGTAGAAGGAGAGCCTGGGGCCATGCTTCAATGTAAGGGGAAGTAGAAGGAGAGCCCGGGACATGCTTCAATGTAAGGGGAAGTAGAAGGAGAGCCTGGAGCCATGCCTCAATGTAAGGGGAAGTAGAAGGAGAGCCTGGGCCATGCCTCAATCTAAGGAGAGCCTGTGGCCATGCCTCAATGTAAGCGGAAGTAGAAGGAGAGCCTGGGCCATGCTTCAATGTAAGGGGAAGTAGAAGAAGAGCCTGGAGCCATGCCTCAATGCAAGGGGAAGTAGAAGGAGAGCCTGGGCCATGCCTCAATGTAAGGGGAAGTAGAAGGAGAGCCCGGGCCATGCTTCAATGTAAGAGGAAGTAGAAGGAGAGCCTGGGCCATGCTTCAATGTAAGGGGAAGTAGAAGGAGATAAAGAGAAATAGCTTTAATCCATATTATACATCCGTCCTGGTACCTCGGCAATTCGCCTTCAATGGAACATTTTGGGGTGTGATTGTATCACGCCGCTATGGTACATCGGTCAGACTACTAGGAAGGTTAAGGTGCATATTTTGGAGCATTTGGGGGACATTAGGAGGAGAAATATGGATAGTCCAGTAGCCACTCATTTTATTAAAATACATAATGGTAGCACGGAAGGTTTTGTATTTAGTGTATTAGCTAGACCACATTTTTGCACAGGAAATTTTAAAACCTCACTAAATAGGTTAGAGCATAGAATGATCATGGGGTATCATACATTATTTCCCGTTGGGATAAATTTAGATAGTGGATGAACATGACATATGGTTGTGGTGTAATCTTTGAATCATAATGAAATTTGAGCGTATTTACTCATTTATTTCTAAATTTGCATTTCAATGTTATATATATTTATTTAAATTTGTTTAGTAACAAGTAGTATTTTACAGAAAAATTGATTACATTTGTAAGTTTTGAAAAGTAACATGAATTATTATACAATGAATATGTTTTTTCAGTTAGTTTTTTTATAAGTAGTATAATATGTATAAAATGAATTTCAACACATAATATTAAATGAATGTTAGATGACATTTTAAAGTGCCTATAGGGTTAATAAGTTAATGAATTGATTGATTGTTTAATTGATGAGTATATATAAAAGGGAATGTGTGTATTTGAATATTTGTTCCATTGAAGGCGAATTGCCGAGGTACCAGGATGGATGTATAATATGGATTAAAGCTATTTCTCTTTATCTCACCATTTGACTGCTTCTTTTGCTGGTGTATTTTTGAATGTTTTGGTGGATCCGTGGTCGTTGTGGTTTTTTGAAGTAGAAGGAGAGCCTGGGGCCATGCCTCAATGTAAGGGGAAGTAGAAGGAGAGCCCAGGCCATGCTTCAATGTAAGGGGAAGTAGAAGGAGATCCCGGGCCATGCTTCAATGTAAGGGGAAGTAGAAGGAGAGCCTGGGGCCATGCTTCAATATAAGGGGAAGTAGAAGGAGAGCCTGGGCCATGCTTCAATGTAAGGGGAAGTAGAAGGAGAGCCTGGGGCCATGCTTCAATGTAAGGGGAAGTAGAAGGAGAGCCTGGGCCATGCTTCAATATAAGGGGAAGTAGAAGGAGAGCTCGAGCCATGCTTCAATATAAGGGGAAGTAGAAGGAGAGCTCGAGCCATGCTTCAATGTAAGGGGAAGTAGAAGGAGAGCCCAGGCCATGCTTCAATGTAAGGGGAAGTAGAAGAAGAGCCTGGGGCCATGCTTCAATGTAAGGGGAAGTAGAAGGAGAGCCCAGGCCATGCTTCAATGTAAGGGGAAGTAGAAGAAGAGCCTGGGGCCATGCTTCAATGTAAGGGGAAGAAGAAGGAGAACCCGGGCCATGCTTCAATGTAAGGGGAAGTAGAAGGAGAGCCCGGGCCATGCTTCAATGTAAGGGGAAGTAGAAGGAGAGCCTGGAGCCATGCTTCAATGTAAGGGGAAGTAGAAGGAGAGCCCGGGCCATTCTTCAATGTAAGGGGAAGTAGAAGGAGAGCCTGGAGCCATGCTTCAATGTAAGGGGAAGTAGAAGGAGAGCCCGGGCCATTCTTCAATGTAAGGGGAAGTAGAAGGAGAGCCTGGGGCCATGCTTCAATGTAAGAGGAAGTAGAAGGTGAGCCTCCGGCCTTGCTTCAATGTAAGCAGAAGGAGAAGGAGAGCCCAGGCCATGCTTCAATGTAAGGGGAAGTAGAAGGTGAGCCTGGGGCCATGCTTCAATGTAAGGGGAAGGAGAAGGAGTGCCCGGGCCATGCTTCAATGTAAGGGGAAGTAGAAGGAAAGCCCGGGCCATGCTTCAATGTAAGGGGAAGTAGAAGGAGAGGCCAGGCCATGCTTCAAAGTAATGGGAAGTAGAAGGAGAGCTCGAGCCATGCTTCAATGTAAGGGGAAGTAGAAGGAGAGCCTGGGGCCATGCTTCAATGTAAGGGGAAGTAGAAGGAGAGCCCGCCATGCTTCAATGTAAGGGGAAGTAGAAGGAGAGCCCGGGCCATGCTTCAATGTAAGGGGAAGTAAAAGGAGAGCCTGGGGCCATGCTTCAATGTAAGGGGAAATAGAAGGAGAGCCTGGGCCATGCTTCAATGTAAGGGGAAGTAGAAGGAGAGCCTGGAGCCATGCTTCAACGTATGGGGAAGTAGAAGGAGAGCCTGGGGCCATGCTTCAATGTAAGGGGAAGTAGAAGGAGAGCCTGGGCCATGCTTCAATGTGAGGGGAAGTAGAAGGAGAGCCCGGGCCATGTTTCAATGTAAGGGGAAGTAGAAGGAGAGCACGGGCCATGCTTCAATTTAAGGGGAAGTAGAAGGAGAGCTTGGCGCCATGCTTCAATGTAAGGGGAAGTAGAAGGTGAGCTTGGGGCCATGCTTCAATGTAAGGGGACGTAGAAGGAGAGCCTGGGGCCATGCTTCAATGTAAGGGGAAGTAGAAGGAGAGCCTGTGGCCATGCTTCAATGTAAGGGAAAGTAGAAGGAGAGCCTGGGCTCTAGTTAAGGACTTAAAACTAACAACTTGCTGCAGTGAAGTGTTGTGCCCATTAGCTGTGCAATGTGCAGCTCAGTGAAGTGTAGTATAACATCTCACAAAATAGAGCAATTTAACAGCTACATAGAAACAACAGTCAGCTACAAGCACCACTAACTACACTAAGCAATGTTTAATCAAAATTATAATATAAATGAAATATTACACAGAAACAGTAATAAATGGAAGAAATAAATTAATAAATAAATAATGAACATTTCCCTAGTGTACTAGTGACTAGTTTGAATTCAAATTCTGTTATATAGGTCACAGTCCATGAACAGTAATAGTAGATCCGTTGCACAGTTCAATGCAGTTAAGTCAAATTGAGCATAATGATATGCAAAACAGAGAACTTTAATTGCAAAACATGAAACAGATAAACAGCCATTAAAAAGCAACGTATATGTATGTCTGAGAGAAGGCAGACACAAGATCAGCAAACTTACTGTAGATCAATGTGTATATTGTACCTAGTCAACTGTAATCAGAGAGTACATGCATATAAGTTACTGAGCACATGTGAGATCGCTGCCATTTTGTATAGTCACTCAGTGTGAGTGCTAGCTTGAATAGGGATGATATGTGAGTGTGTTAGAAGTACTAAGTCAGTCAGTAAGCTTATGAAGTTCAAAGTATATGTTCCGGTTACAGCTCCTGATGTCCTTATATACAATAAATGACTTGAACCCACCCTGTGCCTCAATGTCTCATTTGAATACAAGAGACATGTGCCATGGTGTCAGAATGGGATCTGAATCTGAAGCAGCCTGCAAACTATGAGGCATACAGTTGGAAGTTGAGTAGCATCCAGGAGTGAACTTGCAAACAGGTTAGTGGTTATTTGAAGGTACTTAAATTCGTCTAAATGATTTTCAGTTGCCAAACATGTGGCATAGCATTCAAAGTGTTCACAATAATTACAGAATCATTCAAAATGTCTGAAATAATAATGATTAAAGTGGTTAAATAATCTCCAAAGTGTTTAAAATGTTTGAAAAGGCTATAATGTCCGAATTGTTTTCACAATGTATGACTTTTTTGCAGTAACTAAGATTTTTCGGTGTCCGAAGAGTCTGGAGTGTTTGAAGTATTTGCAGTGTTAAAATAAAGCATTTTTTGAGAGACTGCTGTGCATTTGGGCATAATTACAAGTACCAGGTTTATACTTATCTTTAAAAGAAATTTTTCGTTATGGCAGAGGGATTTTGCAGACCTAAACCGCTGGTGTTTGATAATAATATTGTTGAGAATTGGCAAGTGTTTAAGCAGGAATATGATATTTTCATACAGGCTGCATTTTCTGTTTTCTGTTAAAGATGCATGTACAAGTGCATTTATCCTTCTCAATTTAGCTGGCTCAGAGGCCATTAAAAGAGAACGTTCATTTGTGTATGCACCTGCCATGTTTACAGGGGAGGGGAAACCACCATATTGTGATACAGGCTGAAATGAGGGAAGACCATGAGTTCTTAAAACATAAATTTAGAGAAATGTGTAACCCTCAAATGAATATTTCAGTGGAAAGGTACATATTTTACACAAGAGCACCCATCCTGTGCCTCAGTGTCTCATTTGAATACATGAGACATGTGACACTTACATTATCTCACAAGACAAATGACACTAAATTCTCCAAGTAGCCAACCACTACGCACAGTAAAGATGGCAAATAACACAAGCTTCTGAGGTTAAGATGTGAAGAAGATAAATAAATGCATGAGTAGAATATGAAGTAAGCTCAGCAACCAGTTATAAATAAATAAATGAGCATCAGCCTCTCCAAACTCACTAAACATTACATTAAAAAAGCATAACTAGGTAGTTGTGTTAAGTAAATTCATGCCCCTCAATTTGTGCTCACAAAAAATATTTTGTCTTAAAGCGCTTTTCCCTGTTTCTGTTAATGAAGTGAAGGGTTTCCCCAGATCACACTATGCTAGCATATACTAATGTTGTTGTTTTCACTATTGATCAAATAGATCAAAATGTGAACAGTTCAATTTGACATTAAAATAATCCTCAGATACCAAATATTAATAAAAGAGTTAGCAAAAATCAAGTCTTACCTAAACTGAATATGCAAAACAAATATGTAATTTTGCTAAGTTCAGAATGAAAATTAAACTCAAGTATTGACATGAAATACTAAAGCTGTATTTAACAAAAATAGTGAGCAACAAACAAACCAAACTAATATACAATGCTGAAAACTCTGCTGGAGAACACTTGAAGCTCAATAAACGTAAAACACACTTTAATAGTCAAAATCTAAAACAAATAAGTGCTTTTGTCGAAAAGCATAAAGACTTCTTCAGACAAAACTTGCCACATTTAAAATTTGCACTAACTTCTAAATCACATGACAACTCCACTGCAAAAAAAGGCTACAAACTCTTAAAGCAAAAGTTGTCTAAAATCATAGATAAAAATCTCTTCAACCAAGTGCATTTTGATTGGCTCATAGGCCAATAAAAACTCTTAAAATACAGTAATATAATAGCATACACAAAAAATACATGAAAATACATAACAAAAAATAAATAAATAAAATGCAGACATGATCACCTTTCATAAACTTTCCTCGTAAGTAAGCACTGTATTAATATAACTTCATTGAGTCCTGGGGTGGCTGAACCATTCAAAAAAATCTGCCACCAAAGTTCCCTCTCTTCAATCAATAAATTCCAAGGACCAGGCCTAGGTCTAATGTCCACTTTTTCTAAAACAACAAACAGAAAAGGATGGTCCCAACATTGCTGAATATGTTTATAGGGCACATTTGTAAATTTAGCCATTGTTATTTCATAATTGTGCTCATATATATATATATATATATATATATATATATATATATATATATATACACAATGTCTACATTTGCGCTCTGAATTGCCAACATAAAAACTATTACAAAGTTGGCATACAACAGTATAAACAATCCGTTTTGTATGGCAGTTAAATTTTCCAGGAATTCAAATCACTTTATCATGGATTGAAAAACTACGACACACAAAAATAAAGGGAC
>NC_056744.1:678962908-678970408 GCF_019279795.1 Protopterus annectens | reverse complement strand
ACATGTGGTTGAATTTAGTTTTATATAGTACAGGTTCATAGGTATATAGGTTTGCAGGAGATTATGAGGATAATGGGTAAAGAGCCCTTACAAGCCTAGTCAGTTTTACCCAGATTTTACCCAGTTTTCTATCCATTTTACCCAGATTTTACCCAGTTTTCTATCCCTAGGGGAAAGATAACAAGAGTAAGCAAACAGGGTTTTGATCATTTTTACAGAATGTCTCTGTCCATAAGGGACAGGGGCACCACGCCAGGACTGAATTTGCAATTTCCCATCCATTGGTTCAGATTGCACTTGAGGATAGTCAGGAATGGGCTCTGCTTCCAAGCATATTCCAGATGAGGTAACATCTCAGGGACAATAATCTGTCTCTACAGCATGAGCTATTCATGCCAGAAATCAGATTTAGATCTTTGGAGCAGGTAGTTTTGCGAATATGCAATGTTTCCATCAGGACTGGGTCAGAGACAGTCTTGTAGGTCAGGCACAGATCAAGACTCAGTAATTGGTAGGAAAATGAATATAGTTATAGGGCTTTTAAATCTCTGCATATGACATGCTGGCTATACACTGTATTTTTTTAGGGAGACACTTCTGAGGGTGCTCCAGCTGTTGCAAGTGCCTAGTGAAGTACATGCCAAAGGGTGCATTATACTCGAGTATTAGTCTGATGAGGGTCAAGTATAGTGGTACTATGACATCCTTAGATGTGAATGCTATACTCTTACTTATAAACTGAGCCACATAGAAGGATTTTCTCACCACCCTGGGCACATGGTTGTCAAAGTTCAGATTACTATATTTCTGAGTAACCAGATCCTTTATCACTGAGTTCAGTCTCAGGGGGGTGCCATTAGTTTTGCAATTTTCAGAGGTATTTGATTTCCCAAAGGGTATTAGGGTATTATTATGCACTTCTTTGCATTTAGCATGAGGACATGGCTCTAACACAAATCATTAGTCTGCATCAGACCTTTCTATAGGATATAAGCATTGTTCGGGGAGTCATTGATTGCCCCCAACATGCATTCAGCAAGCAACCTTGATCATCCAAAGGCCATCTACATTTGTCTTAACATCTGAGAAGTACATCCCAAACAGGATAGGATCCAGCACTGAGCCCGTTGGTACTCCACTGGCGATTGACCTCTTGTTGGATGTGGATTCTCCACTATAACATGTGACCTATCCATACATACATACATACATACAAATGTTTCAAGGACGGGCATTAATGCCCTTCAGTCTTGCCAATATACCAAACCACTTGTTCCCATAATAAATGTCAAGGCTGTTCTTAAAAATATCTAAACTAGTGCTTGCTTTAATGTAATTTGGTAGTCTGTTCCATGAAACAGCAACTCTGTCAGAGAACCAATTAGTACACTTCTCATTCCTATAGAATCTTCTACATACGTTATCTGATGATTCTCTAGTACTTTTTGATAACCCCAAACATTCCCAGAGGTAGTTGTCTCTAAATGTCATATATACCTGAATAAGATCCCCTCTTAAATATCTGTAAAAGACACTGTACAAGTTCAGATATTTTAGTCTTTCATAATAACTTAGATTTTTACATCCATGTATGCCTTTAATATATTTCCACTGTAGTCTTTCCAGTTTATTTATGCTTGTTTTCGTATAGGGTTTCCATATTGTTATTCCATGCACAAGTTTGGGTCTAATGTAACTAACAAACAATGACTTTATTATGTTTGATTTCCTAGACTTTATAATTTATTTTATTTATTTTATTTATTTTACATTTGTTAACTGGGATAGTCCGACTGGATACATGTCCATTTTCCCGGGAGAAAAGTTCCAAACCAGTACAACATTTTAATAAAGTCACAGATTCATTTACAATTTCGCAGCACAAAAAAAACTATTACTTATTCCATAATTATTGTTCAGGTTGATCGAGAATAGACGTAATAAAGAAATATGCAGTGACAGCCAGGTACCTAAAAACTATGTGAAACAGAGAATTAGCTAGCCAGGGTTTAGACAATGGCAACTCCATATTGATGCCAGGTGAGGTTTAAGTTTAGATTTAAACTGATTTAAAGAGGAGAGCGAGGTAATATCAGGGGGAAGTTTGTTCCAAGTTCTCCCTGCAGAGTTGGTGAGGAGGGAATCACCAGCTATGTTTTTAGTTTTGCATGTCTGGATAAGGAGTCGGCTGGATGACCTCAGAGGTGTTGAGGGTGGTTACAAGGTGTAACCAGTTTTTTGAGTGAAGGAGTGTAGTCGGGGTTGTATATTATTTTGTGTGTCAGTACTAGTAGGTTATAAGAAATTAGGTTAGGTAGCTCAAGCCAGTTAAGTTGGGTTAGATTGGTGCAATGATGGGTCCTGAAAGGTGACCCAGTAACAAACCTGGCGATATGATTGTAACAGATGGAAAGTTTGTTCATGACAGTTTTACTAATATTGTGAAGTAGAGGGGACGAATACAAGAGTGTGGAAAGGAGGTGAGTTTGGGCAATGGCAGTTTTGGCTTGGGGGGTCAAAAACCTTTTTATTCTATATAACGAGCCTAATTTCTTATTGATAGTTTTGATCATTTGGTTTACATGTATATCAAATTTTAGGTTGTTGTCGATAATAACCCCTAGTAATTTAGTAGAGAGGTCCGGTGAGATTGTGGTCCCATCCTTGGAATGGATCGAAAAGCTGATGGGGCTAGACCTTTGTGTAGGAAGAAACAGCAGCATTTTAGTTTTTTTGGCATTAAGTATCAGGCGATGGCTAGAGAGCCAGTTTTCTATTTTGCTAAAAGTGGTCTGGGTTGTTAATTGTAGCTCTGTGAGGGTTGTGCCAGAGCAGATCAGCGTGGAGTCATCAGCATATTGAATACAACTGGCATTAGGTATGACAGTGTTTAAGTCATTGATGAAGATGGAGAATAACAGTGGTCCTAAAATGGATCCTTGTGGGACTCCCAGAGTATTGGGTAGTAAGGTAGAGAGCTTAGTCTGCCATAAAACTGCCTGTTTTCTACCATTTAGATAGGAACTGAACCATTGAAGGACTATAGTGTCCAAACTGAATGATTGCAGAGTGTTAATTAGAAGTTTGTGGTCCACCATATCGAAGGCTTTAGACAGGTCCAGGAATAGTGCAGAGGAAATATTGTTATTATTACGATAAGTGTTTATGGTATTAGTGAAAACAAGTAGGGCTGAGGTAGTACTATGGAGAGGTCTGAAACCATGTTGAGTGTCAGCCAAAAGGTTGTTGATGAGTAGGTGTTGCATAAGCTGTTTCTGAACACATTTTTCCATTATCTTTGATAGAGGGGAAAGTATAGATATAGGCCTGTAATTAGAGAGCTCTGTTGAAGTGCCACCTTTGTGGAGAGGTATTACATAGGATACCTTCCAGATATCAGGAATTTTTGCCTCTGCTAATGAACGATTGATAAGTAGTGACACAGGGTAGGCAATGGCCTCAGCTGATTTTTGCAAGTATTCAGCTGGAAGTTGGTCAGCTGAGAGTGTGGTGGGTTTTAATTTTCTGATTAATTTGTAGATAAATGACGTAGCTACAGGTTGAAAGGTGAATGAAGGGAGATTTTTATAGGTGGGAGTATCTTGGCTGTAGGAGATGAGTGGCAGTTGATTAGAAAGGGTTTGGATAGTCTCGGTGAAGAAACGGTTAAAGCTGTTGGAGACTGCATCCGAGGGTTTATCGATGAGTGTGGCTGGGACAGGGGTGGTAGAGCGACCAGGGTGAAGAAGATTGTTTAATCCAGCCCAGAATTTTTGTGGACAGTTTTGATGTTCAGTCTGCATTTTACAATAGTATTGTTTTTTGTTATGTAAGATTTGTCTTTTGGTTTCGTTCCTGAGTTGTCTGTAGTTAATTTGGTCCCAAGGGAGTTTAGAGGTTCGCCATACAGTCCATCCATTATAAATCTTTTTATACAACCTATAGTTCTATAACTGTCATTAGCCAATTGGTTGATATGATTAGAAAAACTCATAGCCGAATCTACCCATATACCCAGGTCCTTAAATGAGTCTACAGTTTTAATCACTGTGTGCTGTATTAAATATTCACCATTCAGTTTATGTCTCCCAAATCTCATATGCTTAATTTTTGATGTATTCATCAACATATTATTCTCCTGTGCCCAAATGGTTAATTTAGTCAAATTATTTTGCAGATATGCCTTATCTGTAACACTTGTAATCAGTTTACCCAATTTCAGATCATCTGCATATGGACTGTACCACACAATGATCCATTTGTTTATCCATCTGGTGACATAGAGGTTTATGCCTAATTTTATGAGTTTATCTGTAATACCCCAGTGGGGTACTGTGTTAATTGCATAGGCCAGGTCAAGATAGGCAATATGCACTCTCTTACCCTCATCCATGGCCTTGATGATATTCTCAAAGAAGTTTGCCAGATTGAGCAAGCAGGACCTTCCCTTGGCAAAGCCAAACTGGGTTGGGTCTAGAGTCTGGAGATTTTGTTTATCATTGTTAAGCAGTTCCATGATAATCCTTTCCATAGCCATGCATATGACACTAGCCAGACTTATGGGTTGGTAGAATCTTAGGTCAGTTGATGGTCCCCCTTGTGTAGAGCAATGAATGTTACTGTCCTCCACTCTTCTAGGACAAAGCTTGTTTGGAGTCTGTGGTAAAATAGAGATTTTAGTGGGCCTGCTAGGTCATGTTTCAAGCCATTTAATAGGCATTGTGGGATTCTGTCTCCATAGCTGCCATGTTTCTAGCTTTAAAAAGTACAGTACCGACCTGTTATTTTATGATAAAAGGCAAAGGAATGCTAGGGTGTATTTCATGGTGTGTGACCTGAGATGATGAGGGAGTGAAATTTGAGCTGAATTTATTGGCCATCAGGGTTGCTATTTCTTCTGGCTGAGTATAGTCAGTGCCATCTACAGCCAACTCAGCACATTGTTGAGTGTTTCCCTTAATTTTTGGACATAGCTAAAGAATGTTTTGTGGTTATCCTTTGCTTGGGAGACCATTTTAGTCTCGTATTTAACTTTAGAAAATGTGACTAGTTCCCTGATTTGCCTGTTGAGACTCTGTTGTGCACCCTCCCACTTACTTCTAAACAGGAATTTCTTCCTTCTGTTGAATAGTCTATTTATGCCAGAGATCCACCAAGGTGGCTTGTTTTTCTGGCTAGACCTAGCTTTAGCTTGGTCTGGCACTGCCTTTTATATGTAGTTGTTTAAGTGGTTGTACAGGACATTTGTGTACACTTCTGCATAGACCTCTGTATTTTTGGGGTTAGTGGAGGTTTAAAATTACCTATGCTATCACTTCAGAAGGTAATTTGTCTTGGAAAAATTCTTTAGGACTTTAGGGTTTGATGGGGGTTCCACCATTACATTTTTTTCAAAGGAGATCAATTTATGATTTGATCTTACCAGTGAGGTGATTATGTGTGTGTGTGTGTGGGGGGGGGGTGCTATGTCACGGATATTTGAGCACTAAGGCCACCTAGGCAAGCTGTTCCAGAGTATTTGCATTGACGCTGTCTGGAAATCTCTGAGCCTTCATGTTAGTGATCGTATATATTTCACACTTTATGGAGGGGTAGTTAAAATTACCCATGAGTAGTGTGTTAGTCAAAGTCAAAGTGAACTTTATTGTCATTCAGACTGCACAACAGTGCAACTGAATGAAATTGCATTACTTTGAACTCAATGTACATACAACATATACTGATATTAATACAGCAATAACACATATACTAAACCTAATCCAACAATAACAACAGTAAGACATTTTATGCAGTGCAGTAACAAGTACAATGACATTCAACAAGGCTATTCTACTTAATGTCTTTGTCAGTCCCCAAAATATTGCAGAGATAATATATTGCACAGATCAAAATCAGACAAATTTCAGATTGCACTAAATGCTAACTTGGCATATTGTACAGAATGTTAACTTGGCATTGTTAATATTGCACATAATCATAGAGTTACTGCATATGTGTGTAAATTACTTCAGCATTGTAAATCCAGACCTCCATGACTAGCATGGTGTATGTTATTATTGGAGTTCAGAAGTCTGATGTCTTGTAGAAAAAAAAAGTCTATTAAATCTGGTGGTTTGTCAACGCAAGCTACGGTATCTCCTGCCTAAAGACAAACACGAGAACAGAACATGGGCAATGTGAGTGCAGTCTTTTACATTTTTCATGGCTTTGTTGAGGCACCAAGCAGAGAATGGTAAGTGATTCTAGTAACATCAGGTATACGGATTGGTTTTTGTAGTTCATGGTTGGAAACATGTAGCTAGCAATGATATGGTGGGGAATTTTGCCTATGGTCAGCTGGACATGGATTAGCTCAAGCAAGTCATCAAGCTTGACCAGTCTAGAAGTGTGATTGTTTTTATGTAATTTGGAACACTGCCTCCTTTCATTTTTTCCCCTTTTCAGTAAGTGGACTGAATGTGTGATAGGTATTGTAGCTTTGCACTGCTGCGGTGCTTTCAAGTGCCTTGAACCATGTCTCTGTAACTGCACAGACATCAGCATTCTCCAGGGAAAGGAAAGCTTCCAGGGAGTGCAGTTTCTTGTTAAGATCATAGGTTTGAGGAGAGTACCTGCGGCCTGGCATAAGAAGACTTTATTAAACAAGAGAGTAAAAGTGGCGGTTGTGAAGATGTGCAAGACTGTGCTATAGCAAAGCCCTTCTGCCCACCTTACTGCCCACCTTACTCATGTGTACTAACCATAACCATGACTAACTCTAATTCTGCACATTGTTATCACAAAATCTTTTCCTAACAGTATCACAACCAAAGCAACAGTATATCTTTATTTTGTAGCTGTGGTTTACTGATATAGGGCTTTTTTTTAGTGGGAGAGAAGTATTTAATGTTTTGTGATTCACTTTCACACATGAGTCATTCAGTGTTCTGTGACTCTCTCTGCTTTGTTCTGCTATTTCTGATTCTCTCTTTTGAGCATTCTACTTTTCATGTTGTACTATATATATATATATATATATATATATATATATATATATATATATGGTCAACACCATATGATCTAGTTTTGAAAAAACTCAAAACAATCTACATGTGGGGTGCTGTGCCATCACACCCCTGCAAATTATAAATATCAACACTGAGGTCGAACTGCAGTTAGGAAAAGGATAAATTCCTCTATACCTACTGTACCGCAATCTACATAGAAGTGTTCCAAAGGGGAATTTACCCTTTGCCTCACTGTTGTGTGATGTCAGAGATGACATATATAATTTGCAAGGGGGTGTAAGGGGCATAGCCGCTCACATGCGGGGGTGCAGGGAGGCTTGCCTCCCTGCAAAAATGTAGAATTTTTTTTCATTTCGACTTTTCGTAAATTTGATCATATTATTCAAACCATATGAATTTTCAATTTCAAAAAACTCTGTGGAGTTATATAAACCCATATATATATATATATATATATATATATATATATATATATATATATATATATATATAT
>NC_056744.1:678947908-678960408 GCF_019279795.1 Protopterus annectens | reverse complement strand
TATCTTATTGTAGCTTGGATGAACACCCTTTGGTATACATTTATGACCACAACTTGAGTTAATTAACAATGGTCTCTTTGTTAAAGCAGATAAATACTGCATGTCATGTAAATTGGATTTAGATGTGAAGAAGTTCATTCAAGGATGAAAACTTCTCCAAGGCCAATTGCTAACTCTTGCATGATGGCATAAATAGTGTTAGAGCCCTTCCTCCACTGATGGAACAGACACTTATGCTGAGTAATTCACCAATGCTTTATACAAGCACCTGTACAATTGCATTGACTCTGCCATACCTGATAGAACCAAAACAAGATCTTCAAGGAAAAACAAACCTGCCTGGTGGACAACAGCCATTAATAGGCTACACAATAGGATAACAAAATTGCTGTCTAAGAGCAGGAAGGAACAGTCTCAAAACTAGGAACACCTCCACCTCAACTTAAACAAGCAAATAAGACTCCTAGTGAAGTCCTCTAAGCTAACTATGAATCCAAATTAGCTTCCCTAACTAAGGATAACCACAAGGTGTTCTTTAGTTACATCCATAACCTCAAAAGTAAGGCCCAGATTTGCATTGAAATTATAGTTAAAGGTATTACATATATAGAACCTGTGGATATATCAAACCTGCTGGCTGACAGGTTCAGTGAAAACTTCACTCCCCTGTCCCTAACACATATACCCCAAAGCATCCCAAACACCTGTCCCCTGCCTGGTATCTCCTAGGAGCAGGTCTTAAATGCCCTCTACAAGGCCAAAAATGCAGCCTTTGTGGAACCACACAACATCCAAGGCTGTGTTCTACATGGGTTAAAACAGGAATTAGCACCATCATTAAGCATGCTTTTCAATCACAGCCTAAGCATTGGCTTCATCCCAGTGGAATGGAAAACAGCTACCGTCATCTCTTTGCACAAAGGGTGTGCATCCACGAACCTCAGGAACTATAGACCCATTAGCTTGACCAGCCTTATCTGCAAGGCCATGGAATGAATTATCATGGACATTACTAACTAAGATATAGGAAATCTCCAAGTGATTGGCACCACTTAGTTTGGCTTTGTTAAGTGGAGATCATGCCTATTAAACTTAGTGGACTTCTTTGAGAGAGTCACCAAAGCCCTAAATTAGGGCAAATCTGTGCATACAGCCTACCTAGACTTAGCTAAGGCCTTTGACACAATCCTGCACTCAGGCATCATTGATAAACTCACCCAGCTGGGTATCAGCCCATATATTGTCAGGTGGGTTGCAAACTGTCTCACGGATAGAACTCATATGGTCAAAACAGGGGATTCCACCTCCTCCAGTACATCCTTAACCAGTGGTATGACACAGGGATCTGTTCTGGGACCCCTACTGTTTGGAATATGCTTCTTGAAGTACAGGCTAAAATTAAAGGACTGTGGCTGGACTACAAACTGGGAATGATCATTGAAACTGCTAGCGATGTCAACACCCTGCATCAGTCTCACACAGACTAATGACTGGTCCTAAAATCTTGGACTTAAACTTAATGCAAAAAATGCATTATTATCAATGGCAAGGTTAAAGTTCCTGCAAACTACCACATCAATTCCAGTACCCTAAGCACACTATCAGTGGTGAGAGATCTGAGCACACAGGTTGACAGCAACCTTAACTTCGATCATCATGTCTCCACAGTGGAAAAAGGGCATTTTATATTGTTCATCTCATAAGTAAGGGCATTGCCTCCAGAAAAAAAGAGGTTATAACCCCCCCCATGTATTATTCCCTCATCAGGCCAATAATAAAGTACAAAGCTCTCTTTGGTATGTTTCTTTTCCAAACACCTGCAGCAATTGGAGAGACCACAAAGGTTCATTACAAAGAGAATTCAGGGTCTTCAAGATCTGTCTTATGCAGAGAGAATTAAATCATTGTCAGTTTATTCTGTGTCATACAGACTGCTCAGAGGTGACCTGTGCCTTGCATATAGAGCAATCTCTGACCCAGCTTTGATGGAAATGCTGCACATTTGCAAGTCAAGTGGCACATGGGAAACTCAGTCAAAGGACCTAAACCTGGTATGTGACATGATTTGTCTCACAGATGTTGTCCCACCTATGGAACACACTTCCTATTCATATGAAACAAAGCCGCTCATTGGCCCTATTTAAGTGCAGTTTGGACGATTGGATGGGTAACCAGAAATTCACCCCAGGGGGTTCCACCTATGTCCCTTTTGGACAGTCACAATAGGTGCTGATTTTAGTGTCTGCTTGAACCAGACACCTTTGGGAACACGGGTTGAACTTGGTTAGGCTTTTAAGGGCCTTGGGGCTGTAAGCTTAATAACCTCTTATGATTCTATGATCCTATATATTTGCTTTTCAATAAAGAAGTTTTGATTTCTAAACAGGCTATAATTTGTTGATTAATCTCTGAAGTCTCAACTAAGCTCGTCTCAAATGCATGTTTCTTTTTCACTGATATTTTAGGATTCTCATCCAGCAAATTTGTTACTCACAAGTACCCACACAAACTGTAATATCCAAAAGCAGGTGACCAGAATTTAATCCACACAAACAACGTTTATTGAGCGCTTTCATCTCTTGAATTGAAACTTCTTCAGAATAACACAGCATATTATCCAACAGCTTATATATGCTATTCCAACAAATTAGTTCGTCATCATTAACTAATTTATAAAGTAATGTCCTGAAAGGACACAGAAACATTTTAAGAGCAACACACACACACACACAAACACACACACACACACACACACACACACACACACACACATATATATATATATATATATATATATATATATATATAGATAGATAGATAGATATATATAGATAGCTAGATATAGATAGATAGATAGATAGATATAGATATATATTGCACTCACAGTAAAAAAGAAAAAATGTGATTAAAAACATATAAAAAATACTTGACAATTAAATATATCCTATAATAAGTTAAAAATAATGAAAGCAACAGATGTCAATATTTAAGCATATGAAAGTATACTGTATTGGTTGTTTATTAGCATCCTACCCTAATAGTAGGTATCAATGACTGTCATATAAGAAATTGTGCCTTGAGCCTGAGAACAGAGCTGACGGATACTGCACTATTAAGACCTGGTGCTTCAGATGCATTCATCCTAATTTGTCATTTAAGCTCAGAAGCTCAGACATTTCTAGGTAATCGTTGAGTGGCCCACCTCTTTCACCCATCCTAACCTGCTCAATAATAATGAATCTGAACCCATGTCCTTCATTGGTTACTATATGTCCTGCTAATGCATTTTTAACATCCTTCTTACTGATGTCATAGTAGTGTTGGTAAATTCTACTTCTAAACGCATTTTTAGTTTTAACAATGTAAAAACTCGGACATTGGGTACATAGGGTGAGGTACACCACTCCTTTACTGCTGCAGGAGACTATCCCTCATATAGTGTGTCTCCCAAAATTGGATATACAAGTCTCCTTGGCTTCAATGATATATTGCCATTGTAGGCAATAGGAGAATTTAACCATCCCATCCCTGCCCCTATATCAAGATCACATTTCTGCCTTTCCAACATATTTTTGATGCTACATTCCTTTTTATAAACAATGTCAGGAACAAGGCCTAACAGCTGTGCCTGTTCTATATCAATTTTAAAAATGTTCCAGTTATGTTCAGTAATATTCCTGATGTTGTAAAAATGCTGATTAAACTTGAAAATAGCAGATTTTTTATGGAAAGTCTTAGTCTCTTGATTTTCCTTGTTTGATAACCCTTCCCCTGTACCAAGAAGGGGAAAATAGTCACTAGCTCTCTTATTTATTACCTCCTGAAGGATGTTGTTTAAATAATTATCTGGATAACCTCTATGTAGTGACATCCCTTTAAGGGTCTCAATTTGCTGTATAAATTGATCATATTCAGATATCATCCTGGCAAACCGTAACCCCTGTCCTTGTACTAAAGACTTCTTCTGGAGCAGGGGGCGGTAACTATCAAAATGTAGGAGGCTATTAGAGTAGGTGGGCTTGTGGAAAGTAGTGGAGGTGAAATGTTTATTGACCACATCTTTCTTGATGGTAATTTCTAAGTAATTCATCTCTGTAACACTAATAGAATGTGTAAGCTCAATAAATTCTGTGCTGGTGTTCAGGAATTCAAGAAAGCCTTCTAGTTCTGTCATATCACTGTTCCACAAAATGATGATATCATCCAGGTAATGACCATAAAATGTCCATGAGTTAGATAAGGACAATTAAAAATAATATCTTTTTCCCAAAATGCCAGTACAATATTCACAAAGAAGGGGGCACAGGCTGCCTCCATTGCTATCCCCTTAACTTGTTTCAATAACTGCTGCTTGTAGGTAATCATGTTGGTATCTAACACTAGTTTTATAAGTGTTCTAATTGGGGGCACAGGCTGTCCCCATTGCTACCCCCTTAACTTGTTTAAATAACTGTTGTTTGAAGGTAATAATGTTTGTATCTAACACTAGTTCCATAAGTGTGCTAATTGTTAAGATAGTGTTATGATTTAGGGTAGTGCATTGGCAAATATATTGGTAAAACCAATCAATAACCTTGTCATGGGGTATGATAGAGAATAAGTCCCGAACATCAATTGTGATAAAGATCAGACTATCAGTATACATATCTTTCTTGATTTTAGGTAGAAAATCCCAGCAGTCTTAAGTATCCAAGGGCAGTCCTTCAAAATATTTTTAAATTTACTGTCAATGTATTTAGCAATGGGAAATGTTTTAGATGCGGAGCATCCACAATGGGTCTAAATGGGGGGGTTTCAACTAGGTCTTTGTGTAACTTGGGGACACCGAATATTGTAGATATTTTAGGATGTTTAACTAACAAGTACTGATGTTCCTCTGGGTGGATTTGTTGGTTCATGAGCAATTCTTCCAGCATAACATCCACCATTTTATTTATGTAGGAATTATAGTTCATGATAACCAGGCCACCGCCTTTGTCGGGTTTCATAACCCTTATTTCAGTATTGTCACAAATTTCTTTTAATAGTGCCCTTTTCACTGTGTTCAGATTGTTATATCATCTCTCCTGTCCATGTTGAACAATTCCCTGATATCTTTTTCGTATAGTTTTTCAAAAGTTAATACTGAAGAATGCAAGGTTGGGTTGAAAATACTTGTTTTTTATGAATGGTATACTCAGGGACATTAGTGCTAGTTCCCTTGAATAAAAATTCAGAATTCAACTTCCTGGCAAAAGTTTTAAATTAATTGCGGTCTGATCTAATGAAGCTTTTTAATAAGGTACAAATGTCAAACCTTTTTCAAACAAGTCTGCTATGGGACCATTAAATTCAAAACTGCTGTAGTTATATACTTTGAAATCACCTCCACTATTCTGTAGTGCAACCAAATTGCAGTTAGATTTGTCATTCAGTATCTGTTCCCTCTTCCTCTCCATTTCCCATTTGTGTATGTGGGGTATTGTTGGATGTAGTTGTAGTAAGTATCCCCCCTCTCTGGTTCCTTAATCTCTCTGACCTCCTGGGGGGGGGGGGTATTCTAAAGGGCCTGGGGTGTTATCATTGTTCACAGCATTATTATTTTTGTTAGTATTAGGTGCATCATACCCTGTTTCTCTATTA
The DNA here is from genome assembly GCF_019279795.1 of Protopterus annectens. Classification (NCBI taxonomy): domain Eukaryota; kingdom Metazoa; phylum Chordata; order Ceratodontiformes; family Protopteridae; genus Protopterus; species Protopterus annectens. The sequence continues at coordinate 678,954,786 of NC_056744.1, read as the reverse complement.
ACACTTTTCTGCCCCATAGGAGGTAGCAGATATGCCCTGTATTCCTCATACTATCTTTCATCCCTTCTAAGTTTATTAATTTTCCTTTGTTTTAAATCAACCATAGTACTAACAATTTTTACAAACATGTTAAAATAATCAGACTTTTTCCTTTCAAATAACAAGTCCGTTTGGATATTTTGATCCAATATGTTGATTTTGCTAAGTAAATCACCCATTTTGCAGTCATTGTCCCTTATTAAACAGTTTAACAGTTCACAGCCGTTTATGTTAAAAAGTTCAAGCAGTTCCAAATGTAGAAGAGAGTCTCTTACCAGCCCTGTAGGGAACTTCCAGAACCAAAGGGCCTTAGGAATATGTTCTGTATGCACACATTCTCTCAGATAGCTGATTTCCAACTGCAGCTTACAATAGTCCATGGTTAGTTTTTCAAGTTTAAAGATTTGTTGATTTAGAGTCCCATGATTATGTGCTGGTTGTTGTCTATATTCACCTTGCCATTCTAATCCATTTGTCTTTCTCTTTGAGCTGGTGTAATGCCACTGATGTTGAAACCATTAGATTGAGGATTTGAAGAGCTTGAGCAAGTGAAGTCAGTGAAGGTGATTAACAGGCCTCAGTACCCTCCAGACAGAAAACAATGAAAGCAAGGCTCCAAACAGACTGTAATATCAAAAAGCAGGAGACCAGGATCCAATCCACACAAACAATCAGAATAACACAGCATATTACCCAGCAGCCTTATATATGCTATAACTTATTGTGAGTGCAAAATATATGTATATATATATATATATGTGTGTGTGTGTGTCTATGTTGCTCTTTAAATGTTTCTATGTCCTTTCAGGACATTATTTTATTAATTAGTTAATGATTGATTGTGTCTTTACAACAGAACTAGCTGAGAATCGAACAAGACAACATCATACTGTGAGGCGACAACGCTACCTCAGCACCACCACTGCAGTGATGATGACTAATTTGTTGGAATAGCACATATAAGGCTGTTGGGTAATATGCTGTGTTATTCTGAAGAAGTTTCTATTCAAGAGACAAATGTGGATTGGATCCTGGTCTTCTGCTTTTAATGCTGTATAAATGATAACACACCACAATTACAACTGAAAATACCCCACATCCACAAAGGGGAAATGGAGAGGGAGTGGGAACAGATACTGAATGCCAAATCTAACTGTAATTTGGTTATACTACAGAACAGTGGAGTTTCAAAGTATTTAACTAGAGCAGTTTTCAATTTAATGGTCAAGTAGCAGACTTGTTTGAAAAAGGATTGACATTTGTACCTGATAAAAAAGCTTCATTAGATCAGACCATAATTGATTTAAAACTTTTCACCAGGAAGTTGAATTTTACATTTTTATTCAAGGGAACTAGCTCTAACCTCCCTGAGTATACCATTCATAAAAGTATTAACTTTTGATGTAACAATTTGAACACAGTGGAAAGGGCACTATTAAGAGAAATTTGTGACAATACTGAAATAATGAACTATAATTCTTACTTTGAATGAGAAGAACATTTGCTATAGCAAGGTGGATGTTATGCTGGAAGAATTGCTCATGAATCAACAAATCCACCCGGAGGAACATCAGTACTTGTTAGTTAATCATCCTAAAATTTAGACCCATTGTGGATCCTCAGGCATCTAAAACATTTCCTGTTGTTAAATACATTGACAGTAAATTAAAAAATATTTTGAAGGACTGCCCTTGGATACTTAAAGACTTCTGGGATTTTCTACCTAAAATCAAGAAATATATGTATACTGATAATCTGATCTTTATCACAATTGATGTTCAGGATTTATTCTCTATCATATCCCATGACACAGCTATTGATTGATTTTGCCAATATCTTTGCCAGTACACTACCCTATATCATATCACCATCTTAACAATTAGCACACTTATGGAACTAGTGTTAACAACAGTTATTTAAACAAGGTCCCCAGTTTGAACACTTATGGAATTACTGTTAGATACCAACATCATTACCTTCAAACAGCAGTTATTTAAATAAGTTAAGGAGGTTTGGGAAAAATATATTATTTTTAATTGTCCAACTCATGGACATTTTTCAGTCATTACCTGGATGATATCATCATTTTGTGGAACAGTAATAGCCTCCTACATTTTGATAGTTACCGGATGATATATGAATATGATCAATTTATACAGCAAATTGAGACCCTTAAAGGGATGTTACTACATACAGGTTATCCAGATAATTATTTAAACAAAGGGTTATCAAACAAGGAAAATCAAGAGACTAAGACGTTCCATAAAAAATCTGCAATTTTGAAGTTTAATCAGCATTTTTACAGCATCAGGAATATTACTGAACATAACTGGAACATTTTTAGAATTGATGTAGAACAGGCACAGTTGTTATGCCCTGTTCCCCGCATCAAAAATATGTTGGAAAGGCAGAAATGTGATCCTGATGATGGTTAAATGCTGCTATTGCCTACAATAGCAATATATGTTTTACATTGTTAAAACTAAAAATGCATTTAGAAGTAGAATTTACCAACACTACTATGACATCAGTAAGAAGGATGTTAAAAATGCATTAGCAGGACATATAGTAACCAATAAAGGACATGGGTTCAGATTCATTATTATTGAGCAGGTTAGGATGGGTGAAAGAGGTGAGCCACGCAACGATTACCTAGAAATGTCTGAGCTTAGATGGCAAATTAGGATGGATGTATCTGAAGCACCAGGTGTTTAATAGTGCAGTATCAATCAGCTCTGTTCTCAGGCTCAAGGCACAATTCCTTATATGACAGTCATCGATACCTACTATTAGGGTAGGATGCTAATAAACAACAAATACATATATACTTTCATATAGATAAATATTGACATCTGTTGCTTTCATTATTTTTAACTTATTATAGGATATATTTAATTGTCAAGTATCTTTTATATGTCTTTAATTGCATTTTTTCTTTTTTACTGTGAGTGCAATATATATATATGTGTGTTGCTCTTTAAATGTTTCTATGTCCTTTCAGGACATTATTTTATTAATTAGTTAATGATGACGACTAATTTTTTGGAATAGCATATATAAGGCTGCTGGGTAATATGCTGTGTTATTCTGAAGAAGTTTCTATTCAAGAGACGAAAGTGCTCAATAAATGTTGTTTATGTGGATTGGATCCTGGTCTCCTGCTTTTTGGATATTACTCACAAGTGGCAGTTTTCCATGTGATGAAGTCTGCAAATGATGTATTCATCTGAGAACCCCCATTTTAAGAGGTAGTAGTCTGAAGAAAGTAAATGTTGTTGAGAATAAAGGCTGGAAACTTATTTTTTGTTAACCCATTCTGTGGATTATTCAGCTATTAAGTCTATTATTAATGATAACCTGAAAAATCCAATGGAGTGATTCATAGTTGAAACAAATAGCTGGAGAAGCCCCATGAGTTATTAACATGAGAGGCTAGTTTGAAAGAACTGTTGGAAATGTTTCTACAAAGTGTTGATTCTAAAGATTTGTTTTCAAAAAAGGCGAGTTTCCATGTCTTAATTATAGACAGTGTAGGTTTGTGTCTTTTTCCACATATTTAAAAGTTGTTAATTCACATTATATTCATAAATGTGTTGGCACTTTTGCATGTAAGACTGAAGGGGTTGTTTAAGTGCTCTACATGTGATGCATTCTTCATAGGAAAAACAACTAGATCCCATTCAGAAAGAATGCATGAACATAGTTTAACAATTCAGAACAAAAACATGGTTAATGCTTTAGCTAAACATGTTTGTAATTGTGAACATTTTAAGAAGTTTGTCCTTTTCATTATTGATGATTGCATAAAATGGAAGAGGGGAGACTACAATAATAGACTAGAATGTATGGAATGTCAATGGCAAGTAAAACTTAATGTAGCGAACATCCTCATTTAAATGATACTTTGAGCCTTAAGTGTGAACTTAAGAGAAGGAGGTTACAAAATTATAATGATATGTCTTAGACAAGTGGTTTTAAGCTTTTAATTTTTAAAACTGTTATCTGATCATTGATTGGGGAGGGATAGTTATAGCATAGATTTTGAATTATTTAAACAGTCAAGGTTACACAATGTATGTTTTCTGATAAAGACTTGTGATTAAAGAAAAATCAAAAGTGCTAAAACTTTGTGGCTTCTTCGCCGTCAGTGTTTTTTGTCTGGTGCTCTGACAAGTGACTTCAATTGTTCTATTATCAAGAGAGAAGACTTTAAATTTTGTTTTTTCATGGGAGAGGGATTTTCTGGAAAAATAGTAGTAGTTTATTTTTTAGGGCTGATCACGAATTGTCAGTTACAAAGCCACATTTCAGTGGCTGTCAATGCTTCCTGAGAAATTTTTTGGAGGTGTACCATGATGTCAAATGTGCAAATGAATATGGAGTTATCTATGTACTCCATTGGGGAGGCCTGTTGTGTGGCTGTGTGGAGGATGTTGTTGAGAATGCTAAAGAAGAGGGGGCCAAGGATAGAGTCTTTTGGTGCACTGGTGGTAACTGGGAGGTATGGAGGGAGGGTGGAGGGCTGTTTTACTGACTGATACCTATTTACTGACTGTTACCTTTACATTATTCTGAGTCAGTTTATCTATGTTAGTAGGCTTATCAGGCTGGCACTGCCTAAAGAAATGGCACTATAGGGTAGACAAGGTTTTAGCCAATATTCAAAAAAATCTGTGGAGGACAGGTGTTGTTCAACTCTGGCAAAGCAGCATGATTGCTCTACCATATCCACCCAGGCAAATATTGTACCCCCTTACAATGACACCACAAACTAACTAATTATTGCAGTCAGTTATCTTCTGCTGCTACTGTGGCATCATCCCTGGAGAAGTCAGAATTCTGCTCAGTGCTAGCCTCACACTGGCCTGGGATGCATATTCAGATAACTCTATCATATCTTTCTCTCTTTTCATATAGTGCAGGTCATTTACACCCACATGGAGTATGACAGAGTCATACCGGTACTTATGGTGCAATCACCTCAGTGCATGTGAGGTCTGGTGGATCCTGGTCCCTGATAGGCAACTGACTATGATTCATTGCTTACTTAGCCTAGTGAATGGAACATCTGTATGTCTCACAATAGACTCTCGTATGACTAAAATATTGTGCTGTTTGGCAGTTTACCTTATGGGATTTTAGGTTGAGACACCTTGTAAAGACAGAGTATGTATCTTGGTATGTTGTGTCTTAGCAGAGTGCTCTAGAGTTTGCTGAGGATACTTGTTATCATTTATGTAATATGCAGGCAGCAGAATGTTACACGTCACTATGCTCTCACTCAGTATGTTGCTGAATTGCCTCCACCCTGCATGTGGTCTCTGTTCATGCAAAATCACTTACCACAAAAGGCAAAATGTTTCTGAATTTCAGGGATTATTTTGGGTGGTCTTCCAATAATGCCAGGCATCTGCTTGGTCACACAGCTTTGGTCTCCGGCCTTTAAGATCAGATTACTAGGACGTTTTTACCTGCAACAGTGATTGAACTATTAATGGTTGTGATGCACCTAATTGCTGATCAATTTAGCATTATAATGCACTACTGTATACCTCTGAGGAGGAAACTAGAAAATAAAAGGTTGGCCTGTACAGGCTACAGCAATTACAATGTAATTTCATCTGCAGATGGTAGGAATACTCTACAGGAAGATGGTGGACTCATTGCCCAACCATGCAGATTCTGGTGTTCTTGAATCTAGTATACCAGAAATGTATCAATCTTTCTTGAATCTAGCCATGTGTAAACTGGATAACATTAATGGAAGGCTAGGTGAGTATGTAAAATCTGCTAATGAGATGTTTAGGGATATATTGCCAGCAGTATCCACACACTTGGATGCTATAGAGGATGCACAAAATGAAGCAAAAGAGTCCAGAACTCATGAATTAGATGCCCAGATGAACAAAGAAGAATTGGAGGCAAACACAGTCAAATCAAGTCAAAGAAAACTTTATTGTCATTCAGAACTACACAGCAGTGTAGCTGAACAAAATCACAATGCTTCATTCTCAATGCAGGAAACAGTTGCAGATGCAGACAGAGAAAAATAAAAAAAAATCACAGTAGAAATTTAATAAGTAGCAATTTGCAAGTAAAGTAGAAAAGCAGTGACCCAAACCCATCCCAGAACAGGAGACAAGAAAGACAAGGAACAATATGAAGGTAATTTTGTCAAAGTAAAATTGAAACAATGGCAGCATATCTATGATTAGACTGGATTAGTGCAGTTTGTGTATTGCATTTTACAGTCCTTCAGTGTGTAGGTGAGCTACCTTAGTATTACAATTAGTTATTGCACATCTATAAAATAAGCCCCTTGATAGGCTAGTTATGTAACAGTGTCATGGTTCATTTTTCCCAAGAGTTCAACAGACTAATGGAGAGTGGAAAGAAATTTTTTTTTTTGGAGAAACTGCTTTTTAGCAGATCTAAGTAGTATAAGTAGTAAAACCGAGTGAAAGAGCTTATGGCATTATCTTCGTAATATTTTTGATTTAGGTAAAGTAAAGTAAATTAATCAGTCTAGCTTGAGTTGGAACTTTGGCAAGTGGAAGGATAACTCAGCAAAGGCTAAAGATTAATAGATGTATTGTGAACTGTTTGGCTTAATCTGCATTGCTTCCTTGAGTGGGTTAGTAACTACTGTTCGGAAATACCAAAGGTAGTTAGAATCCCCAGCCAGATTAATGATGGTAAAACAGATAGTTCACAAGGGGACTATTATTACAGCTGTAGCATGTCCAAGTTAGAGCATGATAGATTACCTAGATTTGGTTTTCAAAAGGTCTAAGCTGCATTACTTGAGGACACAAGATGAAGAGGGGTGATGATCACAA
>NC_056744.1:678732908-678942908 GCF_019279795.1 Protopterus annectens | reverse complement strand
AGCATCCTTAAGTAAGGACAACAAAAGGCATTCTTTAGTTACATACATAGCCTAAAAGGTAAGACCTAGATTTGCACTGAAATGGTAGTTAATTATACCACATACACTGAGCCTGTGGACATAGCAAACCTGTTAGCCAACAGGTTCTATGAAAACTTCACTCCCCTCTCCCCACCACATATACCCCATGACATACTTTCCACCTGCCCTCCACCTTGTATCTTTAGAGAGCAGGTCACAAATGCCCTCTCTAAGGCAAAAAACACAGCATCTATGGGACATGATAACCTCCCAAGCTACGGCCTACATAGGCACCAACAAGAATTAGCTACACCATTGGGTACTCTTTTCAGTCATAGTCTAAGCACCAGCTTCATCACAGCCGAATGGAAAATGGCCATCATTATCCCCTTGCACAAGGGTGGTGCTTCCATTGACCTCAGGAACTATATACCTATTAGCCTGATTAGGCTTATCTGCAATGCCATGGAGCTAATTATCATGGACCTTAGCAACAAAGATATAGGTAATCTCCAAACACTTGATCCTACTCAGTCTGGATTTGTCAAAAGGAGATCATGCCTGTTAAACCTGGTGGAATTCTTCAAGACAGTCACCAGAGCACTGGACAAGGGGAAAACTGTGCATACAGCTTACCTGGATTTGGCCAAGGTTTTTGACACTGTCCCCAACTCAGGCATTATTGGCAAACTCACCCAGCTAGACATCAGCCCTTATATCATTAGGTGGTTCACTAACTAGAGCACCGATATAATCCATACAGTCAAAATAGGGAAATCCACCTCCAACAGCAGACCTGTAACCAGTGTTGTTCCACAGGGATCAGTCCTGGGACATCTACTTTTCAGAATCTATTTCTTCAAAGAACAAGCAAAAACTAAAGGTCTGTGGCTGACAAGGTTTCCTGACAACTGCAAACTGGAAGCGGTCATACAATCCCCAAATGACGGCAACATCCTACAAGAGGATCCTATGCAAACAAATTATTGTTGCCAAAGTCACGGCCTTAAACTCAATGCAAAAAAATTTATTATCATCCCTTTTGGTAAGAGTGATGTTTCGGTTAACTACCACATCAATAAAAACACCCTAAGCACTCACACACTGGTGAGAGGCCTTGGCACACAGGTTGACAGCAAACTTACCTTTGATCACCATGTTTCCACAGTGTTAAGAAGGACATTCTATATTGCTTATCTCATAAGTAAAACATTGCCTCCAGAAAAAAGAAGTTATAACCTCCCTGTACTCTTACCTCATCAGACCAATAATTGAGTACAGCGCCCCTTTTGGTATGTATCTTTCCAGGCATCTGCAGCAATTGGAGAGACCACAAAGGTTCCTCACAAGAAAAATTTAAGGTATTCAACATCTGTCTTATGTGGATAGGCTGAAATCACTGTTGCTTTACTCCGTTTCATACAGACTACTCAGAGACAATCTCTGCCTTGCGTATAAGGCAATTTCTGACTTTGCTTTGTTGGAAAGTCCAATGGCTCATGGGTTACTCACTCTAAAGACCTTAACCTGGTATGTGACAATAATAGAACCTGCTGGAGGGGCAGATTTGTCTCCCAGTTGTTACCATACCTATGGAACAGACTCACAATTCATGTCAGCAGAGCACCTCTTTGGCCCTCTTCAAGTAAAATCTGATGATTGGATGGGTAAACATAAATTCACCCTGGGGGTTTCACCTGTGTCTCCCTTGGATGGGAGCAATAGGCTCTGATTGTGGGAACAAGGGAAAAACTTGGATAGGTTTGTAAGGGCTCTAGAACCATTAGCCGAGTAGCTTCCTATGATCCTATGATCCTAAAAAGCTTTGCCAGAGCTCTTTTCACCAAGTGAAGATCTTATAGTAAGAACTCTGTTCCTGGATAAATTTTTCATTGTTTTCAACATCTGTTTCTCCTTTTTGTGGATTATTTAGAGAGAGGAAAAAGGTTACAACCATAGAGTTGCTTTTATATCAAACAGAGGAAAATATAGCACTGCTTCAGGACCTTAAAATTGATGGTCAAATGGAACACCAATCCTTCTCAAACAGAAATTCTACTATTATCATATTCAGGTACTATCAGGCTATCGGTTGAAATAAATCTTGATGCAACTAATTTTGTTGTTGTTTTGTCTTTCGGCTTATCGCGGTTAGGGGTCGCCACAGCGGAACTCTGGTCCGCTAATGTTTGGTAGTGGATTTTTACATGCTGAGTTACCAGCCCTGATGCACAACACGCCCATTCATGCATGCCTCCACACAGAAGACGCTCTAGCTGAGAATCGAACATGACAACGTCTTGCTGTGAGGCGACAACGCTACCACAGCACCACTAATGTGGGATTTAAATAGCACTCAGAAGATAATGTGGATCTATCTTTAAATAATGAGAATAATGGGGGAGCATATAACTACATTAGATTATCATCCAACTTGGGCGGCCATGGTGGTGCAGCAGTTAGAGTTGCCACCTCACAGCAAGAGGTTCCCCGGTTTGATTCTCGGCTGGGCTGCCTTCTGTGTGGAGTCTGCATGTCCTCCCTGTGGTCATGTGGGTTTCCTCTGGGTGCTTCGGTTTCCTCCCACATCCCAAAGACATGCTGCAGGTGGATTGGACACTCTAAATTGGCCCTAGGCGTGAGTGTGTGCATGTGTGTCTTCTGTGGAAGGTTGGGTGCCGGGCTGGCAACTCGACACTGTAAAACTCCACTGCCAATCATGAGTAGACAGGTGATCTGCTGTGGTGACCCCTAACCAGGAAGCAGCTGAAAGAAGAAGAAGAAGAAGAAGAAGATTATTATCCAACTTGAGATGTTAATTTGATATTGAAAATTAGGTGACCATTCAAAAAATTGAGCCTAATTGAGTGAGTCACATAATATGGAAACTGAAATGACAAAAATCAAGGGTAATATTTACAGTGATTACATGAATGCATAAGGTTATCAGCATTGTCTGCTTCTTTTAGCAGCAAAGGCATGATTCATGGAGGCCATTTATACTAGCAATCATTATTGTGAACAAGCATATAAATAGGAAGTTAATAATGAGACACAAATGAGACTTTATGTAAAATGACATTTGCTATTGAGTCTTTCTCCTGCCAATTTACAGTTCATAGTTAGAATTTCATGCATGTCCCTGCTGTCCACAGATTTGTTATAAAAGGTGGAATTATGCCTTTTCTATCCATGCTTCAATCCATAATGATACAGTCACTTGCTGGCCGCCTAGCTATTTCCCAGTGTGAGATGTTTGTCTTGGCCAAGCCAAAGCTATTTGCTTCCCCCCAACTCTTGGCACTCACAAGGCAAGAAGGTGAAGATATAGACAGAGAATAACTCACTATAATTTTGATAATCAGGAGATAAATGATAGAGTTAAAGTAGACAGGGATACTGTAGGGTCTTAATAAGTATGTATGGCCCTCACAAGGGCACTGGGAATGTGTGCCCTTCATATCCCTGTGGATACAAAGGTATGTATAGCCTTTATTATACTGGCCACAGGGACTGTCCAAAGACACATTGAGTCTGGAGGTGCCCTTTGATATGACCCAGCTACTGCATGCAGGATGTTTACTGTGTGTTGCATTCTGCATAACATGATCTGGTCTGGTGGGGAAGTGACCCATGTTGTCCCTGCAGCTCCCAGTTCCACTCCAAATATGAGTACTGATGGCCAGCTGGCAGTAGTAAGGGGCCCCCTTGCAACAGGTTCTTGCATTTCATGTGGCTCCGCTGATAAAGAGGCAGTATCTAGTACAGAATCATGGACCATGACATTCAGGTTAGTGTTTCCTCTCTTGTAAAGAACACAGAGTATAATTAATGCATGCAGTGATATCTGTGGGCTATGCTTTGTGGTGCATTGTTCATCAGATATTATTTCCCATCTTTAATTCTTTTTTTCAGAATAGATGCTCATATTATTGTTTGTAAAACTCATGCCTGAGTGATCACTGATCCCTGTTCAGTATGATGTCATAAGGCATCAGTATATGAAATATCACATTTTTAAATGTTTTGCACAATGTATTCTGCTGAAGTGATATGTCTAAATATGCACATACTGAATATCCTGAAGTGGTACAATTAATAAAAAGTGTTATGTTAGTATTTAGTATGAGTTTATAACTTGCAACTGAATAAAAAATTTCTCACATTGTTTTTTATATTATGCAGTGTTTACCCAATTCTAACTATTAGATATTTCAGCTGAGCTTTGTTAAAGTCAAGGTTAAATGTGTCATACACATCTCCTAAAAATAGGGTTGGTAATGGTGAAAGTGATTTTGAAGAGGCATTGTCATGATAGCTCGATGGTGAGTTGGTCTGATGTCATGACCTTCTTGGTGCAGGTGAGCCTACACACACTGATCTAACAGTGCTGTGCGACAAGGGCGGGACTGCAAATGAGAGGTTCTGATAAATGTAGATAAACACTGACAAAGTCCTGCCTCCTCACAAATAAGAAATTACAGCATTTTCTTGAGAAGCACTTGCAGTTTCATGTGATTTGCCCACAAGTGTCTGGACAGTACCCTGTCCAGACAGGGTACTGTCCACAAGTGTCTGGACAGTACCCTTTCATCTTCCCCTTCCAAGTCTGACTGCTGCTTGACTCTGAAAATTCCTAATTACTGTACAAGTGGTTGCACCCATGCTTGCTTGGTGTGTTATACTACACATTAGCTTGCTTGGTGTGTTATACTACACATTAGCTTGCTTGGTGTGTTATACTACACATTAGCTTGCTTGGTGTGTTATACTACACATTAGCTTGCATGGTGTGTTATACTAGCTTGCTTGGTGTGTTATACTACACATTAGCTTGCTTGGTGTGTTATACTACACATTAGCTTGCTTGGTGTGTTATACTACACATTAGCTTGCTTGGTGTGTTATAATACTACACATTAGCTTGCTTGGTGTGTTATACTACACATTAGTACGATCATGACACTATCCCTTTTCTGTGCTATTTCTATGCAGTCCTGGAAATCCTCACTCACTTACACCACCAAGGACTCTGATCATTTCCAGCTGACTCTCTGTGGCAGTGCTCTCAACCCTAACAATGTCACGACAGATTAGCTGCTGGGTAGCCAATGCTTTACATGTTTCCTGGGGTAGCTGTGAAAAATTTGTGTTCCTGTACAATATCAGCATGTGCTTGATTTTTGAGATGCACAGTCACTTCCTACAGACTTATTAACATCTTTTGGGATGTGAGATCCTGGCATTTAAACTAGATGTCAAGTTGCTCAGGCTGCTTCATAAATGTAACTATACTATCATTATCTTTATCATTAACAGCCATTCTGCTGCCGCTATCTTCCAAATGTATTGATATAAAAAAAGAGAAGAAAAAAAACCCTGTGTATCGCTAAAGGTTGTCCAAGTAAAACAAATAAACACACAAGAAATCCAGATGAACCACCACGAAGCTTCTAAAAACACTTTCTTTAATAAAAATTTACCTAGAGCATGCATGGTATTGAGAGATACGGCCCATTTTCTGGAGACTTTACATCAAAACATGAGTGTCTATCAACGGTTCTCTGGTTAATACTGGTTACTATGGACGTACACAGTCTCCTTACTGTAATACCTTACGACTTTGGAATAAAAGCTGTAAAGGAATTTATTCAACCAGGATTGGACGGTATGAGTGTCCAGCGGATCTGTATATTATTGGACCTAATACTGAAAACAACATTTTTGTTTAAGGGAATAAATATTACTGGCAGAAATGGGAGTGGCCATGGGCACACCCTGTGTCAATAGTTATTCCAATATGATATTGGCCCAATGGGAATCGGTGTTTGTCCTATATAATAGAATTCCTTAGAGAGAGAAGATACTTTTTTACAGATGATTGATATCTTCCTTGTGTGAGAAGGCTGTAAAGAACCTTATCTGAATTTGTTTCTTATCTTTTCACCACTACATCTCTTTTGGAGTTAGAGATGCATGCATCAGAAACTGAGATTGAATTCAGTGATGTGAAGTTAACACTGGATTTAATCTCAGGTATTGCCACCACTTTATATAGAAAGAAAGCCTGGAGGAATCATTTATTACATAAAACTAGCATACATCCATGATACATCTTCTCGAATATAGGGGAGAACCAATTACTTCAGCTCCCATGGCTGTGTACAGATGATGATGTCTTTGATCAGGAACAAGAAAAGCTGACCAAGAATTTTCTGGACACAGGATATAAGGAAGGGGGATGTCAAAATAGATGACAACAAGATCATAGAAATAAGATGGAATAAGGGACATCCTTATTATTCAGGATGCCCAGTTAATGGATCGAAAGTGGTGAACAGGCAAGACTCTTCTGTGAGAGATCAACACCTTACCTACAGTACAGATACTGCTCAGATATGTGAAATTGTTAGAAAGCATTGATCACTTTTAACAGTTGATGATAATTTAAAGCACATAGTAGATGAAGCACCAAGATTTACCTTTAAAAATAGGAAAAACTTAAAAAGATTGTAATGTTTTACAGATGGTATATGTAAGAAAAAACATGCAGTGAAAGAAGGCAGATGCAAGGCATGTGTTCATATTAATACAACTAATTGGTTTCAATATCCAGTGACTAATAAGAACTACTGTTTTAAAGGATTTGCGAACTGTAATAGTACTAATTTGGTATATGTGTTGAAATGCGAGTACTGAGCTTCCTTTTATGTAGGGAAAACAAATAGATTATTTAAAGAAAGGATTTTACACTACATGAATGATATCAATAATTGTGTGGAAACAAATGCACTATCGTGTCATATTATGGAAAATAAGGGGCATACTTTTAAGTTTATAGCACTGGATGCTCTAAAAGAAGATTCAAGAGGTGGGGATGTCCAAAATAAAATGGAGATCACTGACGTGAAGTGGATAGCTGACCTGAGAGTGAACCGAGCGCCTGGTCTAAATGGAGTACTTCTGATAAAACCTATTTTAAAAGGGAGGTGTCCCTTTTGCTGATCTGATTAGTTCTAAAGAAGGAGTTGGCTTACATTTAGACATATGATTGGCTGAGTTCTTAATGAAATACAAGGAAGTTAAATGGGGGCTTAGGATCTAAAGAAGGCTACAAGCTGAAAGCGCTTATCCACCCTGTTTGTTTCTTTTTATACAGTATTTTAAGTATGGTAATAATACCTATGATAGTTTTGAAGCATTTTTATTAAAGAAAGTGTTTTAGCAGCTTCATGGTGGTTTGCCCAGATTTATTGTGTGTTTAAATGTATTGATATAGCGGAACTATTTGTTTCTGCTACTGATCCTGTAAAAAATGAATTGAATACATTACAAATGAAGAAGTACAATATGCTACTGAATGCTGTGTATGGAGGAATGAAAGACATTTACCATGCACACTGCCTTCATTGTCAATATGTGCAGAAGTGGAGTGATCACCTATTAATAGCAATTGTCATGTGTTAAATTAAATCATTTCATCTCACCATTTAATTCTCTACATAAATATATGTTACTGTTTTTAAACCAACTTTCCTGAGCAGATGTGTGTTGCCAGTGTGCAGCGTACCTCTGATTATTCAGTTCCATGATTGTCTGTACCATAGTCATCCCCATGAATGGAAAGGAGGTGTTCTCCATCTGGAGTTAAAGTCTAAGTGTAGGAGGATCTCCCCACCCAGTAGTGGTACAGGCAATGCATTCCGCCTCACCTTGGCTCTGTCATGTCCTACCATATCACTTGCCCTCTTCTTGCATTGCGTTAATGTATGGTTCCTTCCATCAACATCTACATCCATAGGTTCATATGTGTTTACTAGGCTAATGACCACTAGGGCATTATAAGCCTAACCATGCAGCCCAAATGTGTCCCATGAATTAATATATCTTAGATGTTCATATGAAGGGTGTGTGTTGGTTAGTATAAGGTTTACTGACAGCCTTTATCCTACAGAGACATGAGCACTTGACCGGGGTGAATTTCTGATTTCCCATCCAATGGTCAACAGCAGGGCACACCAAGCATTATTAGGTGCATGTAAGATATAAGCTGATTATTTCAGTAATGACCTTTATCTACCATGTAATTGAAAAGTGAATGTATTTAATAAAAAAAAAAGCACATGCAGGTAACAAAGCATTTTTGGTAAAACTGAACTAGCCAGTAGTAACTACTAACATCTGCTTGTTAACTTGGTTTAGTTAAAATGATATCATCCCCTTGAGGGAGCAGTTCTAAACATGTAAACCACAGCCCTAATAATTCTTTCTTCATTCTGGTTCTGGCACCTCTAACAATGGCAACTCCTGTGAAGGCATATGGCTGTGCTTTGAGCTGGTCTGACAAGGAGACCAAGATTATGATGTACATTCTTAGGGATTCATATCTGGACTAGACTGAATCCTGTATATGAAGTTTCAATTGGAATAATACTGAAATCTGGCAGGAGCTGGTGAACACCTGTCAATCCTGACAGAAATTGCCTACTCTAGATCCCGATGCCAGCACAAGTGTGATGACCTACAGAAGCATAATCCTGACCAGCTAAGTGGATAGATCAGGTAACAATTGGAAGGCCAGAGTTCTATAGTAAGCATTTTTTTTTAAATCATATCAAACATAGCTTTAAAAAATAAAGTATAAAAATGTTGCATAAATGAAGGTGCATACTAGAAGAAATATATGTGTGGCTGTAAATATGTATTGATACATAATTATAATGCATAAACATATCTGTATAAAGAACTGCATACAAATATAGAGAGTTTATGTGATGACATACTTTTGTGTATAAATACAAATGTATATTTATAAGTAAAGAAATATATGTTAAGTATGTACAATATGTCAGTAAAATACTCTACAGAAGTATACATAAAATTATTTGTATCCATATAAATGTGTGCATATACACAAACCAAAAAAAGTTGCATTGTCACATAATTTCATGTGGAGTATGTACTACCTTAGTATTTCAAAGACATACAGGGAATTTTTGTAAAGCAAAGATTTGTTGGTGTAGATCAGTGAATATTTATTAGTATGATAATATTATAAGGCAATAATTTCTTTCACAGTATTAGCTGCACATACAAGATAGATGAAGTGAATGACCAGCACACAGCTTAATGAGAGATGACCAGTTGAATTTCTTCTGTATGCATTTCTACAGAATCCCTACATATACTTACACTTATAAAGCAGATGGAACATTATCAAAGCATACAGCATTGTCATGAAGTATATGTACTACATCCATCTGTAGCAGTAAATATGTTTTGTTTAATGAAAGTTGATCTGGGAGGAAGTTAAAATTTCCTTTCAGTTGTTGCATTTTTATCTGCATGCAGTTTCTGCCTTTGTCTAAAGAAAATTGACAGAGTGTTACTTAAAACTACAACTTAAGTATGCACATCATAACAGTTGAATGTAAAACCTACACTGAAAGTGTATGGAAATATTCCAGACAACACCCTTCCCACAGAAAGGCAAGCTGTACACACATACAATAGTGAAATTCTTTGAGGAAAGATGCACTGATATTATTTAACTTGCATAAAATGAAATACTATCACAGTATGATAATGTATATGTTATATTTCAGATAGGAATACATTTTTAAAGAAATAACCAAAATATGCTAAGAAAGTGCAACAATAACTGCAATGCCTTGCATAGAATAGTCATAGCCATGCCAGAAATATTGAGATAAAAAGTAAGAGACAGATAAACAACCATGCTGTTATGTGTTTTCTTTGGAGCTGAAGAGGAAATACAGTATGACTCAAATCAACAGAACAAGAGACTGGTAAGACTGATTGAGGGGACTGGTAAATATTAATAAAAAACATTAAAAAAAATTTCTAGTAGTAAATTTTGATACTATCTATAACTGCAAGAGTATTTATACATAAAGATAATCGAAGGACTAAAGTGCTTTCTGTGCAGTATCACAGCCAAATCCATATCAAACAGAAATTTCAAATATGATACTATATTTTATGTTAAACCAGCAACACTTGATAGCAATACACTGATTTTCTTCATGTATGCATAAGGATTCCCCAGACATTTTGTTTTAGTTGAAGAAAGATTTAATAAAAATACAATTCATGGCTAAGAAAGGTTGAACTAAAGTGTCCCATTATGTGTGAATTTATTGTCTGTATTTCTTTTTTGTTTCCCTCCATTTTCTCTCTTTTTCTTATTTTAAATCTGCATTACTTTGGCTTTCTTTATTTTATTTCTCTTCCATTTCCCTTTCTTTCCTTGAAGTCCAGAATTCTTAGGAGCAATCCAATGATGTGCCTTCTAGGTTAGGATGGAGTCCATCCAGAGATGTCGTTGAAAGGTTGGGGCAGTGATAACTGGTTCTGTATGCACTCTGGCATGTGGCAGCCTGGCAATCATTACTGAACATGGCCTTTGGGACTTAGATGAGGATATGGAGGAGCAAGTTGTGGACTGCTGCCTTCAGCCAGTCCAGGATTTTCTTTAACTGGTAGACATATCCCTGTCATGGATAGCACCAACCACTCTGACACCACAGGTACGTATCCCTCAACATTGGTGTCATTCACTACAACAACATCAGGAAGGAAAAGCATTTGAGGTCCTGCTGGGCTGGATTCCTCTTCACTCCACTCCTTCTCTTTTCCTCCCTCCTACTCCCTCTTTCCTATTTCCCACCTAAACTACCCTCATAAATAAAGAATTAGAAACAATGGGGGGTCTATCACTGACAAAAGCATAGTACCACAACTCTTCAACCTACTCCAGCATAAACCTGTTGATGTTTTCCTTATGTGTTCCCCTTATTGTTAGGTCTTCCCTTTCTCAGTCTTTCATATCCCCATTTAATTCCTTAAAACAGTCAACAGAGTGCTCACATAAGGAAACCCTTTTATAAAACATATTAAACCCTTTCAGTTTTTTTAAAAAATATTAATAATAAAAGTTGTGCTGTACACCACTTGCCTTAAGTCTTTCAAGCATGACTGGGCATAGCTGCATTTGTCCTCAATATCCAAGAATCTTACAAAATCATATAAACACTAAGGTGCTGATGGAGTCCTTCACACATATCTATGGATTAGCTTCAGATGCTGTGTGCTTTTTCCATTAGTGGGCATGATTGTTAAAATGCCTTTACATTTCCTTCATCAGCACAAATAACCTGCACTTCATGTATTTGGAAAACTTGGTAATATGAATACTACCCCAGGATTCACATATACTAAGTATGTAATGGCCATTTCTCAAAATATTCCCTTTTCTCTGAGGTATATCAGTCTTGGAGTTTGTATATATGAGTTTGGCTGGTGTTGGGCTAGCCCTTGACATTAGGGGTGAAGTGGGTCTTGCCACACTGCAAAAAATAAGTTTAAAGGAATAGAAAAATATTAGATATTCACTCCTTTTCTGTATTTTTGGTCTTTTTTTGGCACATTGGGACTTTGCATTTTGAGTCTTAACATTTCAGTAGGGAGTCCTAAAACTGATTGATGTTAAAAAGCTCATAGACGATATGGGAAAAATGGAAAAGATACTCTTACCACAAACCACTCAGATAGCTGAGTGTTTAGAATGGCAGGCTTAATTAGAAGTTGAGTTTTGATTTAAAACAACAAAAAAAAACTTCTGTTTGAAGCAATAGAATATCAAATGATTTACTAAAATTAATGACACAAATGCCACTCATTGGAGATCTGTTCCGGGCAATATAATTTGGAATTTAGAAAAGTTTCAGAGTCTTTGGATAAAACATGTTCTGCCAAGATCATTTAACACCTTCATACAGGTTTGGCTGAAAAGGTAAATGTCTTTATTTAAAGAATATTGTAATAGATTTGGTTCATTACTTAGAGTCACTGACTTCTAAAAGAAACAAAATAATTATATCAAAATGTATTTATACATCAGAATGAAACAAAATCTTGGCTATTTCTTCAGTATTCTAAAATTTAACGTTGAAAATTCTGCTGCTAATATTTTTCTTGATCTTCCCATAGTAGTCAACACCAGAAGAAGTCCATCTAACTTAACAAGGCATGCATTATGGAAAAAGAGTATATGTACCCAGATAGTTTACAGGGCAACTATTAATAATTAATTTTGAGATTTACAACCATCCAAGAAGCAAAAAAGAATTTTATGCAATCAAATTGTTACCCTAGATTGTAACCACAATGCTTACTACAAAAAAATAAATAAAATAAATCAGCAAAATGGACTATATTCATTCATATACAAATTTTAAGTGGAAATGTTGTATATGATATTCTGTGGTATGTTTAGTTATATTATTTCTATTAATATAAATGATTTCTACCATCATGTAAAATGTGATTTTTTTTTTTGTAAATATTGCTAAATTTGCTTGTTTGCACGAAGCATATTTTACATATGCTAAGCAATGGGACAGATTTCAAATAGTAGTTGCGGACAACATAGTATGCAGAAGGAAGACTTCAGAGCACCAGCTGTGGATGCAATGTCAGAAGATACTCCGCAAGCAGTCCAAGTACTTAACTACTCAGTGTAGGATAATTACAGAATCTGCTTATGCCCACCAGATTCCAAAACACATTATGCTACTTAAATGCAAAAAACTGCAACTCTGACTGTTTCGGAAATCCTCAGCAAATGCCATACTGCAACACTTGGAATGGATGCTATTCCCATCCTACTGAATCCACAACAGTACTGAAACAAAAAACAAAAAATGCTACCTACAGTGAATGAACTGCAACCAGTTTTGGTACTACAAGCTATGAAAGAGGATCTGGCTGTGCATTCTAGAATGCAGCAAACTAGACTGAGAAAAAGGCTGCAGGTAAGCCAACTGTAAGATCAAGAAATCATTGACAGGTACCACCTAGACAGACAGCTAGTGCTAGCTGTGTGCAACATGTGTGCCCCAAAAATGTCCAGGCAGACATTGTGACAGACCCCCATCCATCTTAAAACAAAAGTGTGTCTGAGTCTAGGTGAACTGGCATGCGGGGCATTCCAAAGATAAATGGGAGATCCGGTGGGAGTGCCACAGGTAGCTGCCAGTTGTATCCTGTCAAAATTCCTGACAGAAATATGCAACAAGGTAGATGAATGCATACACTTTCTTTTTCTTCCATGGAGCAAAAAACTATTATGCACCAGCTCTATAGCCTTGCAAACTTCCCAAAAGACAGCACACCATATCCCTGTTAAGACCCCATGCATCCAGAAATGGACAGATACAGCAACAGAAAGGGGTGGCCATCTTTGAACTGTCAGGTTGTTCTGTGTGTGTGCAGCAGATGACAGCATAACAAACATCATGGCAACACACTTTGAAAGTGTCCATGATGTTTCCATATGAAAGGAAAGTGGTCTGAGGGCTGCATTCCAGCAAGGTGAAACACCTGAGGGAACACTACTGGGTAAGTACAAGAACACAGCTAGGATGTAATCTAGAAACACCCTTAGCAACATTACCCATGATGACAACATGTGTATTCACTCCTCACAACAGGTGACTGTGGTTATCCATTTGAGTTATGGCTAATGACCCTGTACAATGAACCATCAAACCCTGCTGAGAAAGTCTAAAATAGAGGATATGCAACAACATAAAATACCTCTGTGTCTTTGGTGTACTGAAAACTAGGTTCAGATGTCTAGACACATCTGTGGGTGCACTGTAATACACACCTGAAAAGACAGCACAGATGAAAACCATGTTCACCATGCTATACAATATGCTAACAACAGCACATGGCAGTCTTCCAGCTGAAGGTGTGGGTCAGCTATCCCAAGAACCCTAGATGTATGAAGATGGTATTCCCCAGCCATCAGAAGAGGAGGAGGAGCAGGAGGACAGAGGGGGCAGAAGAAGCAGATGTGGGCAATGGATGTTGCAACCACAAGTCCTGGCCCAGGCAACATGGCAGCATCTGACACATACCTTTGAGTCATAACAAGCCACACGTACATAAATATACACATTAAATATTGTTGTTCAGATATTGTCCCACTACAGCAGCACAAATTGCATCTAATGGCAATTACCCAGTAGATGTACACACTGAGCATCAGACATAACAACATAATTCCCACATAAAACAGTATGTATATATATATATATATATATATATATATATATATATATATATATATACAAATACATCACAATATGGATCATCAAGCCACAAGTTACACAGGCCTACATACAGACTCATAGTGGTTTATATGTGTATGGTAGACAAGGGACAGATCTCTATGAATCCCATTCCTATCTGTCTGCAATGTAAAGATGCAAACAGGAAACAACTCAGGACATAATGTATAAATGTTATCAATATCACAAGCAACATATATCAATGTAAAGTATGGATAAAGTGTAATGTACTAAATGGAGTCACATATGGATAGTAAAAATGTTAGAGTCCGGTGACATCAGACTTCACAACAAACTGCAAACAGATAACATTTTCAATGGTCTGCACAGCAATCATCATTGCTATGGGGTGAGACTAACACTACAGGACACAGTGCATCAACTGTCACAGTTACTCTAACACAGTCTAGGGCACCCATGTTGATGGCTTACACTGCAGTCCAGTCTGCCCCTACTGCATATAGAAACAATTGGTCTAGATTGCACCACTGATGAGACTGATGGAGTGAAGCCAGCATGTGCAGACACACTGTGGGAAGGAACATGACTGTCTGGTCATGACTGTTGTGATAATCTGCATTGAATGGATGCAGATATGCTTCATCGGAGGGTCACCAAGGTGCGAAGACAGCCAGTGGATGCCTACAAGTGCTGCAATCCTATGTATACCTGAACATTCTTAAGGAATTCAGAGATATAGCTATGTCTCATATCCTGGGACCTCTTCTTTTTATTTCTCTGAAGTACAAGCAAAAACTGAAAGTCTGTGGCTGACAAAGTGTGCTGATGACTGCAAACTGGAAGTGGTCATAAAATCTCCAAATGATGTCAACATCCTAGTAGTTGTCTGTTAAAAGTAGGTATGTGTTATATGATAGTGTTCCACTGTCTGAGGTATAAAGGTTTGCAGTTGTATTTTTTGTGTTGTGACTACTGTGCTGACATGCATTGATGCTTGCAATTTTATTTTCATAAATTTACAGCATGTTGTTCTTCTTGTAAAGGGTAAGCCATGATTTCTATTAGTACACCATCCTTGCACATTCATGCCTTCAGTTCTTTTAACTGCATTTCCACCATGTAATTTCATGCACAATGGATTAACTTGGCAGGTAGAGGTCAGAGATGGACTGTGGGCATAGGCTAGAGTAGCAGGTATGAATCTCATGTTCTCCAATCTGTGTTTAATTTTGTTCCAATATGTAAAATAATGTGTGTGACACATTCCAAACTGTGAGTTGAGATTCTGTAATGTTATTTAATTTTAAAATTTAGAGAACATGATCTGAGCAATGTATATCAATGTTATTGTATGCCTACATCATTCATATATGCTTTTTACTTTTTGCAGGTGATAAAAAGTGGACTTGTAATCATGCCCTGTGCATTGAGAGAAAGCACAAGCTGGAGGAGCATTGCAGGGAGAGAGTTATGTTGATTACTTTGTCTGATTTAGCAAATAAAAGAGATGTGGCCATTGTTACAGGCTCGCATTTTTGCCATTACCATAAATACTAATTATAATGGAGGAACACCCATCATGCATCTTTAAGTTAAGTGCAGTAGTCAGACATTACCTGTGAATACAAGTATGAAATACCTAAAATTATGTTACATATCATTTAGCAGTAAGCCATGTTTGCTGACAATAAGTTTTGACATGTAGACCACAACCTAGATGACAGTCATTTATGTGCAACTGTTACAGTGCTTTTGAGTCTGATGTTTCATATATAAAATAATAGTGTTTTTCTTGCTGTTTGTTTTGATACACTTGAATGTGTGGATGTGGTTCTCAGTGACTGATCTGTTTTGCGTAGCCTGCTTTTTCATACACTGAATGGCTGTTTCCTGTGTCAGTGTTCACACTGTTGTTGGTGAGTTGTGTGGTATGTCTTTTAGTTAAACATGGGTGTTGCATCTGCTTACAGCACCTTTGATGGTTTTGTTAAAACTTGCTTGTATTCTGTGTTCATGGATACTTGTGCATATAAACATACCTGTTCAACATTTCAAACTCATTGTTACATAATCAGCAAGCACCATTGTGTTGTTTGATTTTACAGGGTAGTAATTGTTAATAAATGTATGTAGGGCAATGATACAGTTGAAGACAGACAAGACTGTTTGTACAATGTATATCATATTCATGTGTCACAGGCTGTCACTGTGTTTATGACTGGACATTATTGCTAGTATGTTGTATTGCATTCCAAATCTCACTATATCTTTATTATACCAATATGTTAATTTGTGGTTGTTCATAATGACTTGTTATATGCAAAGACAACTGCTTGCAAAGCATCTTTCTTGTACTTGTGTGTTACATACTAAACAATGTATGTTGCTGAAATTCATGTGCACAACCTGATATTGGTTAAATAGCATTAATCATAGTTTTCTGACAAATATTATTATTATATGCTGTTGCTGTGTCTGTGTATGTATGTGTTTTGATATTGCTTACAAATAATTTTGTGTTAGGCCAATGAAGATCATACACATATGCCTACACCTGTATGTTGCCTTTGACATGGCATATGTGCATGACATATGCATTCCATTACATGCCGTTACATATTTTTTGGGTTGTGTACACCTATGTGTAGGTGGCAGCCAGTTTGCTGCTTTGCTACAGTACTGTTGTTTGGCACTGTGCTTGGTTGTTTGCCTTTCACATGCATTGTCAGATGTTCTGTTCTGTCCTCTGCTGGTATTCTCTGGCATTCCAAAGGGCTGCCTTTGATCATCTGTGATGTCACTTGGCGGATAGACTACTTAGATATTGGATTATTTATTCAATGTGTACTTTATTTATTTTTTATTTATTTTATTTTACATTTATTAACTGGGAAAGTCCAACTAGACACAGGTCCATTTTCAGCGGAGGCTTGGGGAGAAAAACTCCAAACAACACATACATAAAATAACAGGCAATTATATGGAACATGCCTTCATGTTCTGAGAGCTTTCATTGCATAAACACAAGGAGATGATACATACAGTATGGAATGCATTAAATTAACAGTTCATACAAAAGTCAAACATTGAGGTGTAGAGTATCAAAAGACATCTACTCAAAAGACCTAAAAAGAGGCAGAATTTCATATACATGAAACAGACTGTCTGAGAGTAGTTGGGGTACAGGGGAGTTACCTTTATAAGGGTTGGCCTGGTGAATGGCAAGAGCATAGCCAAATATTCTGAAAATGTTTTTTTCAGGAGTTTTTTAAACTGAGTAATGGAGGTGGTAGAGGTTGTATGGCTTGATAGGGTGTTCCATTTTTTGGCAATGGTGCTGGCAAAAAGGGATTTGCCAGCATCATTTCTGTGCTTGATGACTTTTATGAGGTTTTGTCTGCTGGATCTAAGAGTTCTAGTGGGGATGTATGGTTGTATGAGTTCCTGTAGTGCAGGGGTTAGGTTGGAAAAGTAGTAGAGTTTGTGAGCAGCAGATAGTTGGTTGAGTAGTAACAGATGAGGTAGCTCCAACCAGTTGACTTGCTTAAGTGACAGACAGTGAAGGGACCTATAAGGTGATTCGGTAGCAAATTTAGCGATTTTGTTGTAACAAGATTCCATTTTATTTAGGTATTTAGGTCGGTTTGCCAGAGATTAGTTAAGATGGTAGAGGCATATAAGATGATGGATAGGAGATAGGAGATAGGTCCTTGCAATGGTTCCTTTGCTGTTATTAGTCATAAAGTGTTTATTCCTATAAAGGATTCCAAGCTTTTTGTTAACTTTCTTGATGGTTTGAGCAGTGAGGATGTCGAATTTAAGATTGTTGTCAATTTCAGCACCTAGCAGTTTTGTGTGTGTGGTAGGGCTGATTTGAGTGTTGTCTTTGAATTTGATGGAGAAGCTATCACTTAGGGGTGATCTTTTTCCTGGGCCAAATATAACAAGTTTGTTATTTTGGGGATTGAGAAGAAGTTTGATATTGGTGAAACATGTTTCTGCAAGGGTGAAGTAGTTCTGGGTTAAGGATTGAAGTTCATGTAGTGTGGAGGTGGTGCAAATAAGGGTGGTGTCATCTGCATATTGCACTACTGACACAGAGGGTGAGGATAAAGTGATGTGGTTAGTATATAAGGAGAACAGTAAGGGACCGAGAATAGACCCTTGAGGGACTCCTATGGTAATATTTATTACTCTACAACACATAACTGCCATTGGTCATACATATCCAGCTACAACTACCACACAGTTTGCAACATTTCATATGGTAATAGTGCATAGGTACATATGTATTTCTGCATTTCACTATGGCTGGTATGGATCCCCACCCTGTTCATTAACTTTCCTTTGCCCAAGATGTGTAGCATGCCATCTGTGCAAGTTGCCTCTCCTTACTGTTTATTTCTAATCTTTGTCTGTCATGTGTTGTGATATTTGTTATATGCATATACCTGCTGTGATGGCTTTCTCCTCCTCCTCTTTCCCTGTCTTTGCCTTTCCTTCTATTCTTAAAAAAGTGACTATTCCCACCCCCAAAAAATGCCCATACCCCTCTGAATGTCTTATTCTGACATGCCTCTTATGTGTCCCACTTCTTCACTCACATCCCACATCTGCTTTTCTATCTCCCTATTTCCTTGTGTGTGCATTACCTGCATTCCCCACACTTGTCCTTCACCCACTAATAGCTACTGTTCACTGTGGCAATATGTCTGTGATTGCCATTCACCCTTATTAATTTTTATTAAAAATTTTACAGATTCTGTCAGAAGCCATAAGTGAGAGCAAGTATGTTTTACTAATAAATGACTTAAAGAGATATCCCACAGTTGTCTCTAAGCTTACTGGAGTGATTTTGTTGTAGATATATGTTTATGACTGTCAGGCAGCATAGATTGTGATGTATTGCTTTAACTTTGTTAATGCACGTCATGGCTTATGAAACATTTTTCATGACATACAGAGTAACTGGGACTGACAAACAGTGTGTCATTGCTACTGAGAACCTCTGTTATACACAGACGTTCACTGAAGCATGTTTACATATTACATGCTTATCTGCAACTTTTACACTGATATCAGCAGAATTCATTGGATTCCAAGAACTTTGCAGAATCCAGTCCATTACATTCTTGATCAGTTTTAGATCTTTTTAATGGGTATATGTAAATTCAAATAATAATAAATCTGTTGGAGTGGTAATTTTTGTGCAATCAACAAAAATCACTGTAGTTGATAAATATATGAATTATCAAGACAGGTTATCATTAATTAATGATATAATAAAGAAACACATTTGTTAATGGTTCATTTACTGCCACTTTTAGTGAATATGTGGAATTTCTAAAGACATTGAAAGATGTTATAATTAAACTTAATCCATATAATATTAAACTTAGGTGTGATTTAAACACTCAACTACCATTTAAGAAGGGAAATTAAAGAAACAAGGCTAAAGTGATAGATTTTGTAACTATGTTTTGATTAAAAGACTCCCAGAGGACCAATTTGCCAATTCAGGTTATAAATATTAAGATATAAAATATAAGACACAATATGGTTTGGGTTACTTTTGTCCTTTCTGAATCAGATTAGAAATTTCAGAAGAATGCAATGATTATTTCCATGATTTGTTTCTGACCATTCTGCTATATTATAAAAACTTAATATGTCTATTAGTGCTAGTAAAAATAGGATCTCTAAGTTTAATGTTAGGGTTTTGACAATCTATAAGGAAGATATTACTAAAGTACTCAAATAATTCTGGACCAGTAATAAATGATCTTCATGTTGTTTCCCTATATTGTGGGCTTTCTTTAAGGCTTATATGTTTGGAATTCTGTTACAGCTTCCAAAAATTGTAAAACAATAACAGAAGAAAAGTAATAAGAACAACTATTAGATCAATTATAAGTAGTAGGGAAACTCATGGAAGTTAGGTATGAAAAATAATTTAGGAAAGCAAAAAAAAATAATCTTCAAAAATCTCATATACTTCCAGTACACCAGTCAAAATCTCAAGCTTTTCCAAAACAAAAAATGTATGTATTTTTTAAATAGAAAAGAGAGGATTTTATGTAAGTTATTTAATGTGATTCTTGTTTATTGACTCCATTCAAACATCCTCTGAAATTTTTTCTCATTGTATTTGTCTCCAATTATTTACTGTAATTTATTTGAAAAAGTTAATGTTACATCTGTCACATGATTTTCAAGAATTTATATACAACATTAATCTGTCTGTTGTAGAATTCCCACCATTCATTGCAACAACAAAACAAATTAGAAAAATAATTAAGGAAGCCCTACCTTAAAATAAATAAATAAATAAATAATAATAATAATAATAATAATAATAATAATAATAATAGCCATGTTGGCTTTCCTTTTGAAGTTTAAAAATTTTTTACAGCATCTACTAACTACTACTATTATTTATTCCACTTTTATATATCTTTGATTTCTAATCTATCTAAAGCAGAACAATTCTTACATTAGCTAAAATAATTTTAATAAGGAAGCCGTGTACAGATATCAACTTCCTTAAAATTATGTTGAAATTACTGACAAATTACCCCTTTCATTTCAGATCACAAAATATTATCAAAATTTATGTATTATTTTTGCTATTGAAATTATTGATCTTGTGCATTCATTCCAGTTCGGTTTCCTTCCAGGCAAACATGACTTATATTGCAAGCTATGGCTTTTTGTTCAGTCAATGCACATAAATCCTTTAATACAAGTAAACACATGTTATATTTTTATTTACCAAAATACTTAATAATTCCATATAAATTATCAATACTATAGACTCCTTATTTGATAAAACTCAACATCAGTTTGTTATTAACTGTGTAACTTCACCCACATTGTAAACAGTAAGAGGAGTTCATCATGATTGTTATATGCCTCCATCAGTATTTTCCCCTGGCTATGTAAAAATAATCCAATATATGTTTTTGGCTTTAAACTGAAGAATTTAGCCTATACTGATGACATTGAAACAATGCTTCAGCCTTTCCATTTTCAAATGCAAACTGGATATTCAATTCATTAGCAAAAGTAATCATTTTGAAAGATGGATTACAACTTGGAATAAACATGACAGTAGTTGATATGTCAAAATCTTAGATTGTCAATTTCAAGACAGGAAATGCATATAGTTAAAGGCAAAGTGTATTTGCAATTTTATGATTGGTACGTCAAAATGGCCTTACATTAATCTATCATTAACAGATAGAATTATACAAAAAGTGTACTTATCCCATACACTTTCTCCTGGCTCATACATTTAATAGAATTCAGAGAATTTTATCTGGTGAGAGGGTCATCATGAATACCTTGGAACATTGTAACTTATTCTAAAGGATATTATGGGCTTAATAGTTATAACTCTGCACCCATGGCAAATTTGAAAAGTGAACAGTTTTATAGGCTCTTCTCTGGGTTATAGCATATATGCTATGTAACAATTTTGCATGCTTTACAAGCTACCATTTCTAAAGATAATCACTGTCAACCAGATCAGCTGTTAGTTAAGAAACCATCTCATATTTTCTATCCTTATTTTTTGCCATGGTTTGAGTTTCAGCAGAAGCATGGATTACATTTTATATTACTGCTATGCATTTTGATATTCTCAGCTGAAAAAATACAAAATTAAGAGAGTTATTTCCAGCTTCTTCAAGATTATTATTATTATTATTATTATTATTATTATTATTATGCAGTACAGTGAAGAGTAACAATATTAAAATTTCTCTATTTTTGGAAATTCTATGAATCAAAAAATCCTGTACTCTCTAATCAAAAAATAAACATTGTTAATTTGATAAGAGTTCATTCATGGCACAGCTGTATAAGTACATTAAACCATGTGCAGTAAAATAAGGGGAAAAAAATGAAAGTACATTAAAGGAAGAGTCTCATTTTCATTTCAAGTTTGGGCATATTGGTTGAGCCCAAAACTCATATACCACATGCAATGCACACTTGCCTTTGATCAGGTTCAAGCAACAAATCATACATGTATGAATTATCAGTAACACGCCCTCTGACTACAAGATACCTCCTGCTTGATGCTACCTGGTAATACAAAACCTTAAAAGATAACGCTATTTTTGATTGGGGCTGTCCCTGCCAGATTCAATTGTAGCAGAAAAAATTATATGCTGTGAATATGAGGAAGATTCTGTCATCTATGCCAAGCATAGCCTCTTCTTGTTACCCATACTTGTGTGCCCACGATCCAGCAAACCATTTCTGGGCAAGGTTCAAAGCCAAATTACTAGGTGACTGCTGCCACCAAGCTATATATTGGTATCTTAAAACTCCCCCAAACTTCTAAAGAACTGGTGGACATGCCAAAAATCCATCAAAGCCCTCCATATTCTTCTAAAAAAACACCCAGATCTACAGCTATGGAATGAGGAAATTATATCATGGGGCAACCCTCCTCTACACAAATGGGTGATAGATGACATTGGTGGAAAGAATGGCAAGTCCAAAGGATCCACAGTAATGAACACATACAATATCTGCTCAGTAAAAGACTACATTCTAAGTCATTTTTTCCAATTACAAGAAGAGTTTTATCTCCCTACAAAGGACTTTTGGAAATACCTTTTACATTTTCATAAATGTTTTGACAAACCACTCTGGACAATGCAGGAATTAATCTTCTTGGGAACTCTGCAAGCAACTCCCATCAGTAGGCTCTGGGTGTTGTCCATTTGTATCCTCTACCTCCCTATGTATAGGCTGCAAGCCAATGTCCATCTTCAAAATGTCTGTCAAGACCTTCTTCCCTAAACTTGACCTGAAAGACGTAGTCCTTCTGCTTCTGACTATTTGGATGTTCACCCTCTACCCGAAGCTGCAATGGCGTCAAATGCAGATATGCTTTGGGGTTACTGAATTCTAGTCAGAATGGCCAAATTGAGTTTCTTTGCATCAAGTGACTGTCCCTCCTGGCCAGTAGCACAAAGTAATGAGACGTTCTGGGTTTGTCCAAATGTCAGCAGCACATGGCATGTAGTAGCAGAGTTTTTTGAGAAGGTTGCATAACTCAGTCTCCCAGAAGAAGCAGAGATATAGCAATGAACCAGGTAAATCAGGCTCTAACTCTTACAAATATCAGACAAAATGCATCACTATATATCCTCTACCTAGAACCCCCCCCCCCCACCAGAAGAACACTGTGTTGGGATAGAAATGTTTTTTTTAAGAAGTACCATAGCCTGCTTAGCATGGAGCCAGATGAAAGTCACGTTCTACGAGAAAAAGAGGAAACCCACCACCCAAGAGCTTCATGACTGATTCTGTGAACTTAGCCATTGGTTCCTTTTTAAGGACAGTATAGAGCCCCAATTGTGCAAATCCACCAACATAAGCACAATCTCCTTCCAGGAGTTACCACACATGAGAACAGCAACACCTAAACAGTAGAAGCCCTGCATAAGCATCGGGCCCCATTTGCACATCATGTTACTCTTACATATATTGACCTAGA
Source organism: Protopterus annectens (assembly GCF_019279795.1). Taxonomy (NCBI): domain Eukaryota; kingdom Metazoa; phylum Chordata; order Ceratodontiformes; family Protopteridae; genus Protopterus; species Protopterus annectens. The sequence continues at coordinate 678,919,253 of NC_056744.1, read as the reverse complement.
TACAACTGACTGTTGTCACCTCAGTTACATCCTGTAAGAACTCATAAATATGTGTTACCAGACAAGATGCTTTCTTTCCACCCTTGCAATGGCAGACATACTTTTATTGTGTATGTATTCTGGTCATCACTGTGGGAATATTTCTTTACTTATTTATTGACCGATTGATTTTAATATTTGTTGGCCAGGTAAGAGGGTTGGTATAGTGACATATTTCTGGACATGATCCTGGCTCAAGAAGTTTAACGATTAATCAGGACAAATACAGATTATACATTTAGATGCTATATAAACTGTAGAGTATGCACTTACCCTAAAAGAAAAAAGAATAATCATAATAAACCAGCAACATACACAATAAAAACAGATGTTACATATGATATTTATTAGCTTTCTGAGTAAATCACATATCGAGTATGTTATCGCCGTTGAAGGAAATCAGCTTTAACAAGTAAGAACTAAGAGTATCTCTGTCAGAATTTGAAGACCAACCAGATACTATACTCTGGATTTAATATAGACTGAAATTAATGTTTCAGACAATCATTTATATACAGGTCTATGCATACAGAAATCCATGGGAAAGTCTTCAATCAATTTTTTTTTTGGCACTGAAAAATGTGTTAACTTTACAAAAACTTTATGCATTTTAAACACTTATGCATTTCATTAATATTTACACACAAGTGATTTACACAATAACAATCACGTATTGCTTCAGATTCCTTCAACTGAGTATAATACCCCTCAGTACCAATCCTTGACAGTGGGTTCTGCTTTACTTACAATTAAGTGTGATCCTAAAACAGGTCATAGCCAACACATCCAAGTTATCATACATCACTGCCAATCTGAGATGTGCATAACAAATGTTTAATCGATTTCTGTCTTCTTTTTGTAAATGTCCCCCAAACTCTAGATAAATTGAGAAGACTACTTCCACCTTATTTTTTCCTTCCATCTCTGTTAGTGGGACTGCAGATTTGCATGTGCAAGTGTTAGATTTTTTAGCTATTAAAAAAAAAAAATAAGTTGTCTACTGGCAGATCTCAAGAGGGTAACAGCAGCAAAATTAACATACTGAGGGACTCTTTCTCTACATAATATGGCTAGACAACCCCACTTTGTCTACAGCAACTTACCAACTCAGTCCCAAAACATTTCAAACTCTTACAGGTCCAAATAAACATGTTCTCTCTTACCAAGAAGCATCTTTTGTAATAACAGCAATGTGAAGGGATGAAATCAGACAAATGTGCAAGAGGTTCTGTTAGTATTTAATAAGATGTAAAGCTCCTTTCAACATAGATTCATAAAAATCATCTGAGTCACAGCAAATACAAGACTATTACACTAGAGCCATCTGTTCCTTGCCAATAACCACCCTCAGAATCTGCCAACCTTTAAGTCCCAGAGGGTATTTATGATACCCATTCAATTGCTAAGCTACTTTGGAGGCAAAGAAGGAATTTCACTGCTTGGATATGCATGGTGTGTCTATTTCAGGGTAAACAGAGGTATTGGGTAAAGAAGTTCTGTCTGATTTAGTGTTATTTATTCATTGACATATAGTCATATCTCTTGTTTCAGTATTTGCTGTACTGTCTGACACACTGAGAAAAAGGAAGTCTCAGAATTTGGGATTTTTGACTGCATGAAAAGTGAGGCATAGCCCCCCCCCCCCATAATCTATATGACACCGAGTACAAGAAGAGTGACTTTACCTTTCCTAACAGCTAATATTTTTGGAGGCCAGAGTTTCTTTTTGTCAGGGACCTCTGCACTATTTTTTAAAATTTGATATGGCTAGTAAAAAAAATGGCAGCAGGTGTTTTATGTTTTATGTTATAAAATTAGGGCAGAATACAGGGTAACAATAATTTTCTTAGCTTTGGAAGATATTCCTGTGATGAATAATTATGATATATAGAATAATTTCTTGCATCTATATCATAACATAGACAGGTTGTCGAATCCTGAAACATCGACACCTAAGCATCCAATGCTAACAATAGCGAATGGCCACATCATCAAATTCATTCCTCCGGAAAGAATTCGGGTGGCCATCCGTAAACAAAATAAACAAACACACCCAAACATAATGGGAGACTACACCCCCCACACACACATCCCCAACTAAATATACCAACTCTGAGATCGCTCTACATTGGGGAAAGGGCAAATCCCCGATAACTGCCATGCAAATTCTTTCCCAAGGAAAGAATTTGATGATGTGGCCATTCGCTAATGTAAGCATTCGACGCTTAGGTTTTGATGATTACACATTCGACAACCTAAGCTGTCGACAATTTAATAGGAACCCTAATTTTTTGACTATAGTTGCCATGGTGATCAAAAGAGAGGTTACCATCTACCCACGTGCTCAGGTATCAGATGATAGTTTTATTGGAGAGTAAGGTGTCATTGATGCAGTATCTGGTAGAAATTTGTAGCCAACAGAAGGAGACGACAATGTATTTCTTATAATTTTGTTTGAACCCTTTCTCAGTATACCATCTGTTAATGTCTGATAGTTCTACTTCAGGAGAATTTAAATCATTTGTTGATTTGACAACTGCACCCAACTTGAAGTCATTGGCAAACTTAATCAGCCCCAAGTTCTTGTTGCCAGTGATAAGATCAGAGAAATAAATGACAATACCTACCCCTGCAGAATGTCATTGGCCATCTTCTCATTAATTGATGAGGATTCACCGACCCTGATAACATGCTTTCTCTCCTTGAGCCAGTTTGCAATTCCTCTTACCTGAGATTATTAGCTTGTTTACAATCTTATTGTGCTGCATGGCATCACATACTTTTATAAATCTGGCAGGCGGTGTGAATAGTGTGAACATTGTCAACAGCTTGTGTGACTTTTTTAAATAAGTTTACAAGATTGAGGAGATACGACTTGCCCTTAACAGATCTGAATAGTTTCAGGCTAAGTCTTTATTAAATTCTTAATGTCCTGGTTTATAAGGTCAGTGATGATAAATTCCATGGCTTTCAAGACAAGACTAGTAAGGCTAAAGCGTGTAGTTGCTTGGGTCAGTGGTGGAGCCACTCTTGGGAAGGGGAATAACCAATGTAATGTGACAAAAATTGGGAACATAGGCTTTGTCAAGGATTAGACTAAACAAATTAAAGAGGGAATCAGCAAGGACAGCCTCAAGACTGTTCATACGGCAACCCAGAATGTTTTCATGACTCATTAAAGAAGTATTTTTGCTCTTAGGGAGCACTTTAAGAATGTGGTCCTTGGAAATTCTATGAGTGCTGGAGTGAGTCCAATATTCTTGGAATGAGAAAAATGAAGGCTGAGGCAATCAAACCTTGTCCGGAACCAGCTCATTAGTAGCTAATAATTCCTTGCATTAACTGCCAGAATTATGAGTTTTCTTTCATCTATCTTCAAGCATGGATATTAAATGTTGCTTTGCTATCTTTTTCCTCCAAGGCTCTTTTCAACTTTCCAGCCTGCAATTTCAGAAAGCCTCTACGTCAAGAGCTTATTAAGTAGCTCACATCCTGCATTAATTAAGTAATAATGCCTCTTCTTCCAAATGGTGCAATAGATACTGGTACAAGGAACTAACCACTAAATTCTTTTCCAGATATTCCTGCCCCCCCCCCCCCTTACTTGAAGCAAATGCTCAACTTGCAAATATTTGTATAAATCTTCATTGGGAAATGGAAACTTTTCTATTCAATTTTGAAACAATTTTAGACCTAACTCACCTAAGAAATAGTATTTTCTTTTCAAGGCAAACACTGCCAAATGTTTCTACAAACCCTTTAGTTTCAGGAAATTATGTACAACAAATTCATTTGAAAGCAAAAAAAAAGTTTACTATAAAGCTTCCATTTTATGATGTGCATTTAATTCTCCTGACGCTTCTAGGGTGTATATGCTATATTCACTATGACTTAGTACTCACCTCTTTGAAATTTCCCTCCATTGTTCCCCTTGGTGAACACCACCACCACCTAGGGCATTGGACTTTGCCCCAATGTTACCATCTTACTCAGCATATTTATTTATTTATTTATTTATCTATTGACATTTGTTAACCGGGTTTGTCCAACTAGGCTTGTGGCCCATTTTAAGTGGAGATCCGAGGAGAAAAGCTCCAGTAATACATTTTAAAACAAGTACAATTTTAAACAATATTGATATAATAGCAGTTATAGCAAAATGATTCACATATGTTGGGATACATGCATAAAGTTAAAGTTGCATTAAAAAGAAGCTAAGTAACAATTTTACATTGATATAGTTCAATAGGTCAACAATTAACATTTTTTGTTTGTATAAAATTGTGCAAATACATAGTAGATACATTGGAAAGAGAGGTGTAATGAGGTACTAAGTATGGTCCTTTTGAGGGTACATAAAGGAAAGGAAGACTAGGTAGGGTCATGGAAAGGGCAGGTTCTGGAACTGAGAAAATAAGCTTTTAGTTTATTTTTAAAGTGTGAGGTGTCGGAGATTGAAGGTAAGTCAAGGGGAAGTTTGTTCCAAGTATGGGCAAGGGAGTGTTTGTAGAGTAGTTTGCCTACTGACCTTTTTGGGTGGTAGATATCAAGTAATTGTTGGTTAGAAGTACGGAGGGTCTGGGATGGGATGTAGATGGAGACTAAGGAAGATAGAAATGGACAGAAGGAGGGTTTATAAAGAATAGAGTGTAGCATATGAAATTGATAAGATAGCAGAAACTGGGGAAGTTCAAGCCATTGAAGAGAATTCAAAGAAATGCAGTGGTGTGAGTTGTATGGGGAGTTAGTAATGAATCTGGCTATTTTATGATAAGTCTGTTGCAGTTTGTTCAGAGTGGAGGCCTGGTTATTGGTAAGAACTGGGGCGGCGTATAAGAGGGAGGGGAGGAAGAGTGCCTGGCCCAGGGTAAGTCTAGATTCAGGGGTTAGGAATTTTTTGTTCTGATATAGCAGACCTAGTTTCTGGTTTGTTTTTTTTTATACATTGGAGTATGTGTAGGTTGAACTTGAGTTCATCATCGATAATGACCCCTAGGAGTTTTGTGTGAGTGTCAGGTTGGATATTTGTATTGTTAGAAGATGTAATAAAAAAGGAGGTTTTGTGATAAGAAAGAGAACGGGGATGGAAAAGTAGGAGTTTGGTCTTTTGGGATTTAGGATCAATAGGCGGACTGGAGCCCCCGGACTGCTGCCGGCAACTGTTCCTTTACCAGTTGTAAATTTGCACAAGATCGGCATGCTAGAGAGAATCTGGGATGTGAGACTGCTTCTCTGTCACGCAGCTGCAGTCAAGCAGTGTGGGATTAGGAAACATAGTCATGCAGGTTTTAAACTCAGGAAAACTTTTAGTAAACTCGCTGGGAATGCAAGAGGGGCGGAATGGAAGGTGGGGAGTCAGGAATGTGCTGCAGCAGCAGTCAATGTGCTGCAGTCCGGGAAGATCTCGGTGGGTCTTTTTTGCTGGTTTTTTTTTTTATTTTTTTTCGAGGATCTTTCTGGGTGGAGTTTGTTTGGGTTTGGATGATGTATTGGCGATTTTTGATGGATGGGGGGGGTTTGGATTTATTTTAGGTGGTTTTTATTTATGGTGGAGAAGGACAAGAGCTACTACAGGTAAGTGGGATTGGGGAGTGTTGGCCTTTCCGCGGGCACCACTGGCAGCTTACCATTTTTGCTTGGGGACCTTGTGGACAGGGGACAGGATTATGAACCCAAACTTTACTATATATTTTTTCTACTATATAGGTGGAAACAGTTCAAACTCTCCTCTCAGGCTTATTGCATTCTTCTTACATCCTTTTACATGGCATTCTTACATCCTTTTTATGGCACATTTTATATTTTATTTTACATGGCTATAATTTTTTTTTTCCCCCCTGAAATTGAACACATATATAAGTACAGCTTCAAACCATGGGGACCTCCATACTAGAAAGTGTCTGTGAAAGTGTTTAAATGTAAATCATTTAATCATGACAATCAGGTAAGAATTGCAATGTGTGCAAAAGTAAAGTAAAGCAAAAAAGCATACTGTTAAAGAATTGCCTTTGAAAGCTTCTGTTAGAGAAGCCTTTAAAGAGATACTAGATAAGCTAATACTAGATAATGTATACTGAAAATGCATATGCCAAGGACAGGATTAGATTATTTTAAGGATTATATTTTTAATGGGAGACTACACTGGACTTCTCCAGTCATCTCTGCAGGCTTTACCTGTGTTATGACCTGTAATTATGTGTGTAAATAACCTGTACAGTAACCCTTTTAAGTAATGTATCTTTTTTTTTTCATTTTTTTTTTTTTTTTTTTTTTTTATTTTGTTTTGATTGAAGGCAGCAGGTCTTTTTAGAGAGCAGACATTTTGTCTTTTTAGAACATTTTACAAGTGGGGATTTTCAAGTTTCTGCATTTACTTTTTTACTTTGGTACTTAAATAATTGAAATAAAAATTATAATAGATAATTAGAACTGCAGTGCAAGAAGAGGTGAGTGCTTGTTTTTGACTTTATTTTGTTTACTTGATTATGATATTAAAATATTTAAAGTTATATTTTATTTTTTTTTTATTTTTTTTTTTTTTCTTTCTTTTCTAGATATTAGCTATTAATGCCAGCCAATGCATAATGCATTTTGTATTCTTCACTTCTTCATTTTGTTTTTTTTTTGATTGGACTCTTATAATGTTTGGCGATGCAGGCAGTTTATTTTGTTTTTTGTGGTTTTGTGTACTGTGTGTGTGTGGTGTGTGTGTAATACCTCAGCACTACCTGTTGCTGTACCTTGTGCAGGTGTGTTAAAGACCTGACCCCTACCACCACCATTAAAAAAAAAATGCAGATTTTTGCCTCATATTTTATTTGATAGTGTGGGTAGCATTGTTGCCCTCACAGCTGCAGGTTCAGGTTTGTTTCTGGCTTGGGGGGCTGGCCTTTTGTGGGGGTCTGTATCTTCCTCCTGTGTATGTGTAGGTTTGCTTTTGTGTCCTCCCATGTTTACAAGACATGTCTGCATTATTTCTTCCTGGGCCTCTGCTGAAAATTGGTGCAGTGGTAGGTTGTTGCACAGGTTCTATTTTTTTTTGTTTGTTGGATCTTCTGGCTGTCTGTGTGGTGTGTGTCCTCTACATCTCCTCCCTGTGTTGTGTGTTTGTTGCTCTTGTGCCCCTGCCCCAACAAGTTGTGTGTGGTATTTCTCTCCCCCTCTGCTGAAAAAATTTTTTTTTGGTCTCAGAAGTAAAATTGACAGGCATTGTCCCTATTTTTGGACTGTATTCCCCCATTATTGGCTTTGTTCAGGTTTTTGTGCTAAGGTTGACAGTCTTCCTCTCTCTGACTGTTTTGGTGTTTTGCCACGACTGTTTTGGCACAGGACCTGGTAAGTGTAATGTATGGTGGTAGTGGTAATTTTTATTTATATTACAAAACCTGCTTTTCAATGACAAATGTTTTGGCTTTTGAGTCCCCTTTAGGTCCCAATAAATTTTTCCTTTTTTCTTTTTTTGTGTGTGAAGTTGAGATTGAGTTGAGTAGTATTGTTTATTTTACAAGGAGCTGAGGCTGCAGGAACAGAAGTTTAGTGTTGCTTAAGTGAAGTTGATTTTTTTGAAGGCTGTGGGGTCTACTTCCACAAGGGGGTGTGATGCTGCCGTACTGAGACTAAGTCTGTTTTGCTGCTTTGTTTAGATGATGTCTCTGTGTGTGTCAAAAATAACAAAATAACACTTCAAATGAAGTCCAAACAATCATAGAAAGTAAAGTAGCATGCACATAGTGTTTATGGTAAAATGAGTGAAATAGCCAAGTAATGGATCATTGGATTCTTCTTTTATAAAATTTGTAGTTTTTTTTCATTTTTTAATTTAAAAGAAAGCAAATAATTTCAGTCAGTCATCACTAAATAAATTTCACAAAACCACTTAAAAAAAAAAGTTCTGCTATTCTATCAACTGCAATCTATTATACAATAGCAATTTTTTAATAATTTTTTTTATATACCAATATATTTGGCCTTGATCAGATTTACTGCATTTTACTGCATTAAGATTTCTTTATTTATTTTTGCATAGAATTATTTAATTAATTAACCTCTATAGCTCTCAACTCTTGGCTCAAAATGTTGCTCTTCCTTCCCCTATCCCTCCCTCAAAATATCAATTTTGGAGAAAAACATATGAGTTTACAATTAGAAATAATAATAAATAATCAAATAATAGATTTACTTGAAATTATGAAATTATTTTATTTTATTTTTTATTTTTAAGTACTAATATTATTCCTACTAATATTAAAGTGTCTTCCCAGCTGTATTTTTTGTATATTGTGGCTATTTTCATATTTTTTTTTTTCATTTCATTTTTCATTTTGGTAAAATTGTGTGTTTTTTAGTAACAAAGAAAAAAAGAAAAGAGAATGAGACAGAAATCAGAGTAGACATTTTTATTTCATTTTTTTTATTCTTAATTGAAGTTTATAATATTATAGAGACCTTCTAAGTTTTATCTTCTAAGTTTATTAAATTGTATTTAAATTTTGTCCTTTTGGGCCTTTTCCACTTATATGAATAGATTTGTCCATTTTTTGCTTGAGGAGTTTGAGAGGTATTACAAATGTGTTCACAGTCAGCCAGAGACATTTCAAACATGAATGACCTACTTGTTACACCCACCCCCCCCCACCCCACTCCCTGGTGGTGTCCAAGCAAAGCAAGGGGGGGTAGTTGTGTGTTATGCATGCAGTGCCCCCCCCATCAAAGGTAGACACAAGTACTACAGTTGCTTTATGCTGGTTAGCTTAATGTTTGCTTATCTGTTGTTTAAGTAAAGTAATCAGTAAAATGCCATAAAGTAAGCTAAGCATTAGCTATCATAAGATGTTGTTAAATAATTTACAGTTTTGAAGCTACATCTGTTAAATGTAACTAGATAATGTTTAAGAATTAATTATATAAGTTGTAATACCACATTCTATAATTTTTTAACTTTAAAAAGCTCACACTTGTTGGAGACTCAGATCATCTCTACAGCTTCACTCCACAGGTTTGCCTCAGTAGCCAATCATGTGTAACCCATAACCTGTACTGTAATCTAATGTATCTTAGCTCTTCTTTTTGTTGTTTTTTGTTTTTTTTTTTTTTTTCTTTTCCCCATGAAACAAGCAAGTAAGTATAGTCAGGCAGCAGGTTCTTTTTTTTAATAAATTTTTTTACAAGTGGGGCATCACAGAGATTTCTACTTGTGAGACAGCCATTGTTCAGTGGATAGTAGGGCCTGTTGGGTCAGGGAGAGTAGTTCAGGAATGTTATTTGAGATGGATATAAGTGTGGAGTCGTCGGCATACTGAATAAGGGAGGATTCTTTGCATGAGGTGTAAAGATCATTGGTGAAGATTTTAAACAAAAGGGGTCCCAAGATGGAGCCTTGAGAACACCAGTGGAGATGGGAAGGAAAGGTGAGGAGGATGAGCGCCATTTGACAGATTGTTCCCTGCAAGATAGGTAACTATAAAACCAGACAAGTGCAGAGGGGGATAGGTTGAGATTTGCGAGTTTGGATAGTAGTAGAGGATGAGTGACAGTATCAAAGGCTTTGGAGAGATCTAGGAAGAGACAGGAAATGAGTTTATTGTTGTCTAGAGCCTCTGCAATGATATGAGTGAAGGAGAGGAGGGCAGTGGTGGTGCTGTGGTGAGGACGAAATCCATGTTGGGTAAGGGTAAGTAAGTGGTGTGTGAGGAGGTGATTGAGAAGCTGTGAGTGAATACATTTTTCTAATATCTCGGAGAGGGGGGACAGAATGGCAATGGGTAGGAAGTTTGAGGGGTCAGTGGAGTTTCCACCTTTATGAAGATGAATAGTGAAGAAAGATTTCCAAAGGGTGGGGACAGTTGATTCCAGAATAGATCAATTAATTAGTATAGATACAGGATAGGCAATTGAGTCAGCAGCAAGTTTGAGGAATGTAGGAGATAGATTGTCAGTGGAAGGAGAGCAAGGTTTTAGCTTGAGCAGTAGAGATTTGATGTAAGTAATGGGAACTGGCTCAAAAGAAAACAAAGTGCATTAATTAAGTAATCATGCCTCTTCGTGACACTCTTCTTGTTGCTGTCATAACCCTATAAGTAACTGGATCACTCTTGTATACTGCTTTATTTATAGTAGTCTTAGTCTGTGCACTGAATAGCTCCTTGGTATAACTTAGCTCTCAACCTTGGGTTTGAAGACCATTAAATAAACATTAACACTGACCCATTGCCTCAGTATAGCTCTAGTAGTACCAAATCCATGGATGGCAGATATACAGCTACTTCAGAAATAACATAATTTTCACCTCACAGAATGTACTGCTGAAGTAGCAAATACTTGTTTTCAACTGTCTAAAATAGGCTTTTCCTTGTCATGGAAGCCCATCTCCAATAACTCATAATGGGTTATTATCCTACAAATAGAGCCATTTTCTTGCATTTATCAAGCCATATGTGATGTTTTCAGTGTGATTTTATTTCTAGGCTGTTCAGAATTCTAACTGGAATGGGGCACTTCTCCTGGACCTATTTAGGCTTCATTGCTGGGTCTCCATGCTCAGTTATTTATTCATTGCAGTGGTGGAAGGTCCAGCCATGCTGGTGAAGAAATACTTTAGAAATAATGGCATCCACAGAGGTTTCACTCCCTTATAGAAGTTAAAAATAGCTAGGTTGTTGCATCAAGAATGGCTTACCTAAATTCATTATTCTTGTAGGTATATACTTCATAACTTGTTTCAGCATATCAGTCTGCAGTTGTATCATGAGTATTTCTTTCCTTTGATACCAAAATGCAATCTTAAGGTAATTATGGCATCTTTAGCTTCACTGAGGCCTTTCTGAACCTGCAAAGCTTCAATACTTTCTGATGATAATAAACCTCCCAAAGTTTTTGTCTCCTCTAAAAGTTTTGTCTTAGATAAGGGAAGTGGAAAATATTTTTTTTCATGAGGTATTCTTCCAAGGACTAATTTCTCTGCTTTCTTTGAGTCACATTTTGAATTATTCCCTTTAATGTGACTCTGTAGTTCAGTGCATTTTTTTTTTTTCAGGTTTGGCTGTGAGGTGTGGCAAGTCTTCTCTCATTTTAATGCCTTATTTGATGCTTTGCAAAATGAAGGGATAACACTTACTGTTTTGTTGGTTTACACCAATGGCAGAAATTTGCAATCCATACTGAAATGTAACAATTTAAAAAGTATTTTGAGCATGAAGATGCTAAGCTCACTTGGATGTGCTTGCCTTCAGTCTGTTACTATTAGAAGCCATGTAGCAGCATTTGTTCTTGGGGAATTATTTTTTTTTCCCATGGCCTAATTTAACCTGCCAAGTTTCTTTCTCTTGTAACTTGACTACTGGATCCCAGTAGGAATTATACCCTTGGTTTTTACTTGTGGCTTGGACAGTAATTAAGCAGACAGAATGTATGTGCATGGTTTGCTCATAACATAGTTTAGCACAAAATTATCTGAAATTAATTGTAATGGAATGCATGGCATGTTTGGAAGAGACTACAGTAGAGAATGATTTCCCCTTTGACATTTTGACAGGTATACTTAAGAAAATTTTCAGATTTTGGAAATGGTTTATATTTATATAGTATGCTTTACAGTTTTATCTCTCTGATACTTGCGCTTTGCTTTGGACGTCTGATATTTTTTTATTTATTTTCTTTACACTGTCATCCCAAATATCATAAAAACATGCATCAGTAGAAGGTTACTAGTATTCTAGTACATGTTCAGTTCAGGGCTTCAGACTGAGTCATTAAATACTAAATACGTAATTATATTCCCAATGTCACAAGGCTTGCACTGTATGGCCATTACTTATTATTTCATTAGCTGCAGTTATGGCAAAATAAACAGAAACTGTTTTTTTTTTTGTTTGTTTGTTTTTTTAATGTTCATCATTACTGTAATAGCAGTGTTTTGCTTATTTACTGTCAAGTATGAATTTCTCTACCTGTGGTGGTAGTGCTGCGGTAGCGTTGTCGCCTCACAGTAAGATGCTATCTGGTTCGATTCTCAGCTAGACCATCTTCTGCATGGAGACATGCACGAATGGGCGTACCTTCATTGAAGGTTGTGCGTCAGGGCTGGTAACTCAGCACATAAAAATCAACTACCAATCATTAGCAGACTGGAGTTCCACTGTGGCGACCCCTAATCGGGAAAAGCCGAAAGACACACCAACTGTCAAGTATGAATTTCTCTAGCACAGAACAAAATTCTTATTCATTTGTAGCATTATAATAACTAATTAGTTTTGTTCTGAAATGTCACAATGTAATATTGTAGACATAGAGATATAAAGGGATAATATTCTTGAAATATAATCAGGCATCACTAATTTACTTGGTCAGGTGGTTTAAGGGCTGCTTGCTCTTTTTTCCCCATTGATGACAATTTTAAGGTTTGCCTTCCATAAATTATCTTTTTTTAATTGTGTGGTTTGAAACATAAGCATAGTGTACTACTTTTTTATCTTTACTCAACAGAATAATCTTGCCAATAGATACATTTGGAATAATCTCATGTATCTTCACAAAGATAATACTTAACTTAGCAAATTTGACTATCTGTAGTTTTTGCAATCATTTTGGCTCTGCACAGCTGACCATTAGCTGTTCCCAGGGTCTAGTCTCATTTTCTGTGTTGACCTTTCCCAGAGTGTTCACTGCCAGACTTATTCCATCAGATTTGTGGGGCAGGTGAGGATATCAAGACTACCTGTCGCAGTTCTATACTGCCATCAAGGAGCTATGATCACACTGTCCCAGCGGCTGGTATGCAATGAACTACCAAGCATAATTCTTCATGCCTACATGCTTTCACATGTGACTCAGCTAAGCACCCAGTCACCCATCCTTCTTTTTCTGTGCCATCTGTGCCATCAAGTGCCCAAGCTACTATTTAAACACAAGTAGACTGGATTGCTATCAGGACTTTATCCCCCCTCTGTGTCTCTGGAACAGAGTTGGACATGTGGTAATATATAAATATAACAAAAACTATATATACACTTCTGTCTTAGATGTATAAGTAGGTTTGGAGTCCTATGAGTTCCATGAGCACCCGGTCTTCAGTTCCTACCCTGATTCTGAAACTTCTAAGGAGTCATTTGGAAAGGTATGAGAAAAGAGGTGATTATTTTAGTATATCTCGTTTTCAGAATTCAAGTATTATTTGCCTCTTTTTTGAAGATTGTTCATTCCACTCATTATTATTAAACTGCTTCTTTTCACCAATACTCTTTTATATGGAGGTTTTTAACAACTATGTGATGAAATTAGCACAGTGTGGGCACAACTATACAGCATGTTTCTTCTTGTTTAAAATGATACTGTTGGGCATATAAAACATTGAAAACATAACTCTGTATATAGTGTTCCTTTTTGGTTTCGGTGATGAAAGCAGCCATGCAATACCTTTATAAAAGCATGATTGGCAGATAGCTACTGACAGATTTGAAATGCACTACATATTTTATGTATGATCATACTGAATAAAGAGAAATTCTGCTTCTGGGTGACTTCAGTCCTCAGGACAGCTAAAGATCTTTTGAATTAGTTAAGGTCAAAGTATTGATACTAGTAACTCCAAGACGTTCAGTGCATCAGAAAAGATATAATAATAATTAAGGATGCCTATGGAACCTACTTACCTTGATCAAAAGACAATGGTATCTGGTGCATGGTTATATAAAAGTCTGAACTTTCAATATCACTCAGAAAAAGCTGGTGTAAAGCTATGTATAGTGAAATGCAATTCTACATATATAATATCACACCTCCTTATTAGGGAATCCAGAAAAGCATTAATTGATAATAATCTGATCCTTACAAATGAGTGTACACTATCAATTATCATCTTAAATTCAGCACATAACACTGGACTACTACAAGTCACAGAAAATGAAATATTCAGATTAATTCATTTTGCAGACAACAAGAAACATTACTGTTCAACACTGTCAAAAGCTAGCTGGTTACCAGTTACTGTATCGGTCACTTTTCTGTGGCTCACTAATTTTTAAATTAATAAGTACCGATTACTGCCAACAACATCCACTCTCTGCAGAGTAAAGAAAGCACCCTTCTATGCAGGTCAACATTTAATTTAACAATATTGTAAAAATACTGTTCAATAACAGCTCCTATTAGATAGCGTTCCATTATATAAAACTTTACAAATATAACTGAGTATTCAGTCCTCCAACATAAAAAGTACCACTTCAGGAAAACATATAAATGTAAAAGCATTCATGGTCATGATTAAATGAACAAGTAACTATATAGGTACATTAGAATTTTCACTAGTTCTTCAAACCTTAAAATGTGTGAATTCAACAGGATTAAATGTATGCTAAAATATTTACTTGATATTTAGCTAGCTGGTAAATATGTAAGAAATTAAATACAATAACCATTTCAATAAGCATTTAACTATTTCTCAAAATGTAAACATTCATTAGTGTGCTAGCATATATTTGTATAATCATCTTGCTTGTACATACCAGTTCTGCAAATGTATACATGTCAATATTTGCCAAAAATGTATTTGTGTATGCATATACCAATGCTTTTTCCAGATGATCACTGTAAATTCATATTCCATGTACATATATGTGTCTATAAATGCACATGCATGCAGTTCTGATTGCTTAATGATCCAAGCTATCTCTGAAAAGGGCCCATGGACCAACTCATCTACCTGGTTAACAAATACAAAATGAAATACAATAAAATGAAACAAGAATGCAACAGATTATAGAGGGTCCTTCTAAAGACAAATTAGTCATCTGAACACATAGCAATACATACATTTCCCCACATTATAGTTCCTTCTTTCAGTAATATGCCAGGTAACAGGTTAACCGCCATTAGTTTAGTTCATTTTGCAAGTAGCAAGCAGAATATAATAAAAAATATCCCTATTCAGACAAACAATTAGAATTATTAAAGATATAGCTGAGAAGGTGCATGCATGTGATCTGTGCTAGCTATAACATCCATACTCTCAACATTAACAGAAGTCATCTGATAATGCAGTCACTCCACACTTTGAAATAATTTGATACAGAAAGTACTAAAGAATGTTTTCAAACCACAGTGACTATTACAAAATGAATCTAAAATATGAATAATAGCAAGAACAAAATGTGCAAGCTTTATATGCAGGATAGTGGCAATCATTGACAGAATAAGGATTTTTAAAGAAGGAAGGTAAAACAGTGCATAACAAAAGAAAACAGGTAACACAAAAGTGAAAGTGGAATAATTTAATAAAATCAAAGCAAATATGAAAACACATTATAAATACTCAAAAAATACAGACAAAAAGCTATCACTTAATTTGTTACGTTTCATTATCTAACAATTCACTGGAGTTATTGCATCCTTTTTCATTAAGAGCACTGTTAGATATGAAATGTAACAAAATAATGATTGAAGACAAACAAGAAACTGACAAAATAATAATGAAAACATCTAAATCTATAGAAACACAACAGTAATGACACTATTACTGCATGCATTCTAGACACCTTTAACTCACTATTTCAGTCAAATACATTTTTGGGAAGAGATGGGAGGCATGTATTAATTCATCTGCTTTATGATGGGAAAAATAATAAATCAAGGTATATAACTAAACCCAATAATTTAATAAGCTGTTTAAAAAATAGTTCAATGTTGAGTGATAGACAAAAGTCATGGTGGACCTTGAAGATTGAGATATGCAAAAGTAAATTACCTACACTGGGTACAGACAAAATTGTTCATCTGCATTACGAGTTTATAGGCTTACTAAACATATAATAAAGTATGACAAGGTGATACAAGCATGTAAAGCAATTTTGTTATTAGAGATACAGCATAACAAACTCCCAACAACATTGCAGTTAAAGCAAATAAAGATTTGCATAGCCAAATGGGTATCTAACTGACTTGTAAGTAGGGAAAAAAAACAGGTAAAACAAAGGAACAACATATTCACATTGAGGTATCAAAGTTTGGAATGCCACACTGGGACGAATGAGCTCTTTAACTCCACCCACAATAATGGGTTCAAAAGAAGTAGTAATACTAGGAGGATAGAGATAGCACAAACACGCAGCTATAAGACCAACTCAAAACAAGACCTTTTAAAGCTCCACTAAGGACTACTCAAAGATAACTGGTATTCCAAAAAGGGTTAAAAAGCACATGTTCATATTGCTTGACAAAAATACTTTTCAGGAAATAGATGAAGACATAATACAGGAAAATAAGTACAAAGACTTGGGCATTGTACAAGAAAATAAATTATCCTTCATAATATATTTCTAGATGTTACAGGCAAGAGAGCAACTACTTTGCTTTATTACATATTGCATTTTAAATTATCAAATACTTCAAAACTATTAATAGGATTTTCTTCTCTGGGATGTATTATACATGAAGGCGAATGCTAATTTAGAAATTAATATAAAAACTCAGATATTCTTCACTACAAAGTTATATCACAATGGAATCCCTCCTACAAGAAAAAGCTCAGTCTCTCAAACAGTAATGAAATGAGACATATTACTAGTATAGAAAGCATCCATCAAAGGACTTTACAAAAAGTTAGAACTAATAGGAGTACCACTGTATGCATATCTCAGCAGCTGTTGCAAAAGACCAAAAACTCTCAATATAAAGCAAACTACCTAGGAAAAAATGGGAATTGTGGGAATAAAGCATACGGAGGAGAAAAGAGGTTTAAAAGAAGGCAGAACTTAAATAGGCTATGTAGTGTTTGACTGAAAATGACTGGGTAGATTAAAAGTGGTGTATAATGCTCACATCTGGGAGTATGTCAGTATGGTTTGTGAGGTAAAATGCTTGCAACAAGAATTGTATTGGTGTGGTTTGTTTTCATTTATATAAATGTATGATTATGTCATGATGGTTTAATAAAGATGTTTCTTGTTTAAAAAAGGGGGCAGAACTGAATAAATTATATAATGCTGCCTAGGTTATATGATATATAGCAATATATATATATATATATATATATATATATATATATATATATATATAATGTTTGCTAATTGTAACTTGTTACTACAATTTGATTACTTTTATATAAATGTAAATGTGCCTATGTCACAAGTGATAATTCCATAAACGTGTTTACTATATATATATATATATATATATATATATATATATATATATATATATATATGTATATAAAGCAGATGTGTTGCAGAATTAATATAATTATGTGGTTAATACTAGATATACTATTTTGACTCTATAAATAAGAATGGAAGTAAGTCTCAGCTTTCAGATATTATTATGTAAAACAACAGGGAAAAAAGAAATATATCCACTTGACACCCAGTTAGGTTGCATCTCTTTGCATACTTTCTTTATGTATACGTGAGTTATAACTAACATATTCCTTTATTTATTTTGTTTGTATGTTTAACAATTTTGATTTGTGCATGCAGTTGATGTTTCTTATCCTTGAACTGTGTTAAATCTCTTAGCTTATGCCATCAAACTAGTCATTCTTTTGAGCTCTGACCTCAAATAACTAATTAAAATAAACTCACCTAAATAAATTTGCTAAAACAGCCAAGCATTTGCATTTTTATTATTACATTTGATCAGGTATAATTACATTCACTGCATTTGGCTTTAATATTTACTTGATGTCATAGGATATATGTAATTTCAGCATCTTATGCCGTAACATAAAATTATTATTTTTGGTGTGCAGTTATTGGTTAAAAATGGCAAGATTTTATTTAAAGGTAAAAAATAAGCATTACCCTGCTGTGATGTTTCTATCTTGTTATTTACAAGTGGGAAACTAAAACATTTTTTCATTGTACGTTCTTTTATGGATCTTTTTAGGTCTGGGCAGTTTGTGATTTGTATATACACTTAGTTATTGATCACATTGCTGACTGAGCATTTACATATTATTTACCATCACTAAAGAGATATGGTGATAGTAAATCAATTCCAATTTTCTTTTGTAATTTATTCTAAATTGTAAGACTGCATGGATACAAACTGTATCATCATTAAAAGAGGTTATTGATTCACTACCTGTATCTATAATGCAATGGGTTGTATTGTATGAACTGTACTTCTTCTTTTTTTAATTAATACATGTTCATGAAATTAAAAAATGTCTAATATTTAAATGTGTAATATGAAGTCATAATGATTATATTTCTTCATCGCTTAGAAGTTAAGATTTATATACTGAATAAATATCCCATATGAAAATCAAGTTTGTATTATTGTGACTATTTAACCACTATTTTTTAAAGGGCTTGCATTCCTATTTCTTTCTCTCTTTAATCTGATTTCTTTCTTATTCTGAGGGACATCTTATGTTAAAATAAAATTAAAATTTAGATTTCATAATTCTAACTTCTATAATTTACTGCTGTTTGTGGTCGTATATTTTATATTGTAAGATCATGATTTTTAAACTTTTAAACATATTTTAAACATTTAAAATAAAATAAATATTTTATAATTTAAACATATGTTTAGGTTGTTACAATTAGTCTCCTTGCTGTCTAGCAGTTATGTGTGCTAGATAACAAATGACCATCTGTAGTGATTTAGTATTATAAGCCAACACCACATATTTCTATAAACAGACATATCCATACTGTATACGTGAGTTAAGACATACTCAGTTAACATATCTGATGTTAAAAAAGACATAAATAAATAAATTCAAACATTTATAAATCAAACAAGTGCAAGTCATGCACATCATTGCCAAAAAACATTTGTTTTTATTCACATATTTATTTGTTTCGTCATTTATATCTTTATTGACTTTTGTTGAGAAGCTCAATCTCATTTAGCATGAAGGCATTTTAGAATGGAGTTGAGGGTTAAAAATGTTTTACTGATTGGAATCAGTTTAGAGCGTGAGGTAATTATAGAACAGATTACTTGTTATAGCATGGATAAGTAACATTACTTGTGGGGGTTAAGCTTAGTGTATCTATATCCATGTTTTTGTACAACTAACTACAGCTTGTTGTGGTCAGTTATGAAGAGGGTGATGATTTCTTTTAGAGGTCTGTAAAGAGCTTGTCTTCATCAGATCTTCAGGAGGTGTAATTTTAATGCCTGAAATTAACATTTTTGCTTTGGAAGTAAGCAAAGCACATAACTGGGGTGCAGGGGAAAGTTAAAAATGGAATGAAAGGATAGGGAAGGAAGATATGTCAGTGCAAAAATAATAAAAACAAATAACTGTAATACAAGGAAATCACTTAGCAGATAAGTGTAGGGGGTGGTGCTTACAGAAAGTAATTGGAGGAGAAGGGGTTTACGTTATTCTTGATTCAACCAAATACAGAAGGAAAATAATTATGTGCTTTCTTAGAGATAGGTTATATGCCTCTTATTTAGGGAAAGTCAAATTAAGGAAGAAAAGGAGAGATAGAGAGAGAGAGAATATGTATGAATAATTGAAGGTATGTAATTTGCAGTAATTCACTTGACATTGAAAGATGAAAAGATGTATTGAGCTGCCTGTTTCTGTTGACATTATATTAGCACAGGAAATCAGTGGCAATACTTTACCAGATTCATACCTTGACAGGCTGTAAAATCCTCAGATACTGACTTTCATTTTCTTGTCTGTTTAGTATTATCTTTACTTAAGAAAGCCAAAGATGATACAGTGCTATATTTATATATCATGCTGAACTTTCTAGCAAAGTCTTGTAATCAGTTTGTATTAGCATACTTAAATTAACAATTAAGCACCATCTGATTTGTTATGACAGGTGACTTTTTTTACTAGCATTCAGCATGTATCTCCACGGATTTGGACTGGGACAGGGAATTATTTTGAAGGTAGAAACTGCTGCTTACACTATATTTAATACATATAAAATAAGAAAAGTTCTATCTTAATGCAGCAATCACCCTTAAATGATGGAAAAATAAAGAGCGTCTATGAAATCATTAACAGTTATATTTATAGATTATAGTACACCTTATTGTAAATGGATGCAATCATTTGATATCAGTACAGTTAAAATGAAAATTGAAGAACCATCTGATTTATCATTGGAGGTGACTGCTTTCATTAATACATGACATGTATTTCTCACAAAGAGAGGATGAGGACATGGACTTCTCAATAATTGTTGCTGCACAATGATCTAATACATGTGACATTAGAAAAAAAACTCTTTATCTTAATGCAAGAACTACTTTTAAATTATGGAAAATTAAAACGTCTAGAAATTCATTGAGTGTTACTCTTATAGTTCATGTTACATCTTATAGCAAAGATATGTCATAATTTCACATTAGCACAGTTAAATTGAAAATATTTTCTGATTTGCCATGATTGTGAACTACTTTTATTAGCATCCAACATGTATCTCTCAAAAATATGCATTGGGATAGGGAATTATTTTGACATATCAGCAATTCATGATTAGACATTTTGTAATGCACTTGGAATAAAAAAAGCTTTTCATTAATAATAAGTCTATGCATAAAATATCATCAACTCTAAGAAAAAATTGCTTTTTACACTAAGATTCAAATTACTTTTATAGAGATAGGAAAAGTAACCTGATGCACATATAACCATCATTTTTTTGCAATACGTGTTGTCTCTGAGAAACAGACTGTCCCAGAACTCTCTTAAAAGATCTGTACTTTGCCCTATAGCATTATTTCTTTTTTATTAATATTTTATTTGTTTAGAGTTGAGCATGTTGAGGAAGAAAATAGAAGGATGTAGAAAAAATCTAATTGGAGCTACATTCATGAAAGAATCTATAACTTAACAGAGCTGCATTACATTTAGTAATGCTTCATTACTGAGAAATGACATTTCTACCTTAGCAGAGGCTGTTTTTAAATTCTTTCTAATCCATGTATTTTGTCCATCCTGCCATGTAAATGAAGATTTGATGACAGATGTGTGGAAGATGCCTGTTACTGATAAACCTAGCAATGAGTTCTCAAAGGAATAAACTGAACTCTGAAAAATAGAATGGTCAAACTGAAACAGCACATTCATGATAAATTATTAAGCAAAAATGAACAATTGTTTATAAACATGCAACACTCAGTTATGTAAAGTAAATTATACAATTAATAAGTCAAGATTAAATTCCAAGAATAAATCTTTTAACCTGTCTGATTGCTAATGTGACAAACCAATTTATTCCTTTTTGTAAGAAACACTCTCTATAGTCTCCCTCTGTTCACAGCCACTCAAAGAGCTAGCAGTTTATGCAGAGGGCAGTACCACTGCAGGTCACCTAACCAGAGCTGCTCAACATTTGGTGACTTTCACCACAGGTCTGGAGAGAGACTGCTGAAATCCAAAGCATCCACTGCTAAAATAAGTACCTTGTGAGTTTACTTAGCACTTTACTGTCTGTATTATATCATTTTGTTGACTCATTTTGATTTTTACTATATTTTTCTGCACTTTAAAAAAGCTGATCTGTTGCTTTAAGTAGCTAGTACATATCATGGTGTAAAGCTAGATCTGCTGAATCTAGACAGTACTGTTACACTTGAACACTGTTCTAGCCATTTTACATCAGGAGGGCTGTCCCTCCACCCTTGTGGAAGAAATGAGTAGTCTGAGCCTCATCTGAGTTAGACATTATTGGAGGAAAGCTCATTGTGTGCTTTCCCATTGGTAGTTTAGCTTAAAAGTGTTTAATTTCACCTGTATTTAAGTCTCACATTTGCTGGTAGGTCCACACCATGCAACAAGATTCAGCAGTGTCCTGTATAGAGGCAAATGTCTTGAAAGGCCATTTTCTGCTAGACATTTGCTAGTGAACCCTCCTGAGCTTTTTTGCTACATTGCGGGAAACTTAACTGAACACTGAGAAACATTACCATAGATTTCACCCCTAGCCTTCAAAAGAATAAAGCCCCTTTTTTAATCCTAGAGCAAAATCTCGTCAAACTAGCCCACAGTACAAGGACAAAATGATTGACTTCAACAATTGGCTAAGTTTCTGGTGTCATTCTAAGGGGATCTAGTATCTGTCTGCCTGGGATGACATGATCAACAAACCACGATACTTTGCCAGAGATGGCCTGCACCTGTTGCCCCTGGGATTCTGGATACTGGCTAAGGCTCTAGCCAACACTATAGTGCCTTTTTAGGCAAGGTTCAAATGACAAATTCACCACCATAACAGGTAAAAGCAAGCAAAATCTGAGGGTATTGCTACTCAGGACTAGAAGTCTAAACCTCAAAATGCACTCACTCGAGGCACTCCTTAAACTGGAGAACATTGACATCTGTGCAGTGACAGAGACCTGGTTCAAGGCTCCAGAGAGTACCCCTGCATTACCAGGCTATAATTCATACCAGACCTTTCGGCCACCTAACCTGGACTGAAAGGTGGAGGAGTGTCCATATTCATTAAGGATATCCACACCTCCAGGCTAGTTGCTCAGCATAATGCATCCGAGATTATCCAAGTGCAACAAACTCTGGGCAAGACCGCAATCCAAATTGTAGCTTGCTACAGATCCCCCACCATGCCCCAGGATTCCCACTCCTCATTTCTTGATACACTGGAAAATATTAGGGTACAACCTAACACCCTAATAATGGGCAATTTCAACTACCCCACCATTATCTGGGAAAACTACTCATGTACCAACTCTTGTGCTCAACGTTGTTTGGAATTCATAAATTCCAGTGCCCTGGATCAACTTATTTACACCCCCACCAGGGGCAGCAATATCCTAGACCTGGTTATTACCAACATGGGCAACCGGTGCTCCACACCAGAGGTCAGTTCCTCATTGGTCAGATCAGACCACAAGCTTATCACCCTTGACATCCACATCCCTTTCCCACCCCCCCATTAGGGAAACCACCGTAAAAAAATTCTCCAAAGCCAACTTCACGCTTCTTAAGTCAGAAGTGGCAAACCTCATGACACCCATGCTGATGGACAATAGAGGCATGACTGCTGAATCCTACACAAATGTACTTTACAAACACTTACATGAGTGCATGGATCATGCAATCCCTAACAGAACCAAGATGCTATCCTCCAAAAAAAAGGAAGCCAATCTGGTGGTGCCCTGCCATAAACAAACTCTACAACAGAAGAAAGGAACTGTTGCAAAAAAGAGTAAAATCCCATGACTGGAGGAACTCCCTGGTCAGCCTCAGTAAGAAGCTGAGATCCCTCATAAAATCTTCCAAAGCTAGTTACGAAAACAAAATTACCACTGACTCTAAAGACAACCACAGAGCATTCTATAGCTATGTCAAGAATTGCAATGGCAACACTCAGATCTGCTCTGAGTTACAGCACAATGGCACTAAATATACAGAACCAACTGATATTGCCAACATCCTGGCAGATAGGTTCAGTGCTAAATTTAACCCCCTCTCATCCCCTTAAGGTCCCATCTCTATACTGGAAGAATGCAAATTTCCTGTAATCATGGCTGCAGAGGTAAAAAACACACTCTCCAAAGCCACGAACACATTATCCAAGGCACCTGACAACACCCCAGGCTGCGTTCTACATGAACTACAGAATGAACTGGCACCCCACCTAAGTACCATGTTCAATCATAGCCTCACCTCAGGCTATGTACCCACTGAATGGCACACAGCGATGGTTATCCCACTCCTCAAAGGGGGAGCCATCACATACCATTGACAAGTGGAGTACCACAGGGTTCAGTCCTGGGTCCTCTCCTGTTTGGTATCTACTTCTCTGAAGTACAGGCTAACACAGAAGGTCATTGGCTAATGAAGTTCGCAGATGACTGCAAACTAGGAGCCATAATCAAAACTCCAAAAGATGTGGACATCCTACAAAAGGGCCTCACTGAGACAGATGCCTGGTGTCAAAGCCATGGCCTCAAGCTCAAGGCCTAAAAGTGCATTGTCATCCCTTTTGGTAAAAACTCTGTACCCATGAACTACTACATAGGCCATAGTCTACTTAACATCGAAAATGTGATAAGAGACCTTGGGACACAGGTGGACAGTAGTCTCTCCTTTGATAATCACATCGCCACAGTAGTCAGGAAATCCTTCTACATGGCACACCTCATAACAAAAAGTTTCTCATCCAGGAAAAAAAGAGGTCATTGTTCCCCTCTACTTGTCACTCATTATACCCATTATGGAGTACAACGTCCCTTTTGGTATGTGCCTCACAAGACATCTACAACAACTGGAAAGGCCACAGAAATACCTCACAAAGAGGATTACCAGCCTCAAACAGATGCCCTATGCAGACCGTCTTAAAAAACTGCAGCTTTACTCCATCGCATATCGCCTAATCAGAGGGGATCTCTGCCTAACAGAAACAGCTATGTCAAACCCAGAGCTTTTGGACATGCTCCACTTAAAAAAATTCCAATCCCTCTGATCTACATGCTCTAGGGACCTAAACCTTGTCACCACAATAAACAGAAGATGCTGGAGTGATAGATTCCTTTCCCAGAGACTTCCCATACTCTGGAACAAACTACCTATCTATATCAAACAAAGCTCCTCATTAGCACTCTTCAAGAAAAATCTTGATGATTGGATGGGAGATAGGAAATTCACCCCGGGGATCACTTCTGTGGCTCTGCTTGACAGTGGCACAGGAAAATAATTTTCTTGGGTGGTGAAAGCCAGGGTACCTATTGGCTAGGCTTATATAGGCCCTAGGGCCAATAGCCTAGTACCTACCTATGAACCTATGAACCTATGAACTCCCCAGTAGTGGTTATGGTAAAAGCCTGCAATAATGGACGAGCAGTTTCCAACCATTTTTCTGGACAACCTGGTTGACATGAGCATCCTGAGGCAATATAGTAATTGCCTCATGTATACTGACAAACACCTACTTACAAAACAAACTAATACAATAGGTGAGAGATGCAATTACACTAGGAATATGGAATCAATTCTCTCATGTAACAACACACTGGAAATCAAACAGGTTATCAACATGCACACATAACCTCTTACACAAAACAAGGTCACAACACATAAACTGACATGTGCAGACATATTCAATAGAAGCCTTCAAAAAGGTCAGGGTCCTCTCAAGAGAAAACCACTTGCACACACTGCAAAGCAAATAGAATCCACTATACATAACAACACAAACACTACAGTGTCAGCAAATAAGCCTGTAAGGCAAAACACCTCAAAACCAAATGTCCTAGTCATAGGCGACTC
This sequence comes from Protopterus annectens, assembly GCF_019279795.1. Classification (NCBI taxonomy): domain Eukaryota; kingdom Metazoa; phylum Chordata; order Ceratodontiformes; family Protopteridae; genus Protopterus; species Protopterus annectens. The sequence continues at coordinate 678,894,013 of NC_056744.1, read as the reverse complement.
TAGTGAGATACACAGATGTTCCCCTCACCAGACTGGACAAGGAGAATTTCACGATCAGCTACCTGTCAGGTGCCAGGATCTGTCAAATCACTCATGCACTCAAGTCACGCAACAACAATTACCATTATGACTTTGTCATAGTACATGTTGGGGTGAATGACTTAAGATGAACCTCTCTGGACTACATGAAGAGAGACATGACTGAACTCTTAGATTATGTGTCCCAGGCAGGTATGTCACTACCTTCACTCAGGATGACAGAAAATGACTGACTTCAACAATTGGCTTAGCTTCTGGTCTCAGCCCAGAGGGATCCAGTAACTGTCAGCCTGGGAAGACAAGACTGACATAGCAAACTGCTTTGCCAGAGATGGTCTTCAATTGTCTTCTCTAGGCATTCAGATACTGGCAAAGGCACTTGTCACCCCCATAGTGCCTTTTAGGCAATGTCAAAACAACAACATTTCCAGTGTAAAAATATCCACTTGAGACAAACTCAGGGTTATGCTGCTTAATGCTAGGAGCCTAAATTGGAAACTGCACTCTCTGGAAGCATTCCTCAGCTTGAAAGATGCTGATGTCTATGTAGTCACTGAGACATGGCTCAAGGTTGCACAGAGCATCCTGGTTGTGCAAGACTACAATGACTTTCACACATTCAGATCTCAAAACAAGCATGAAAGAACCAAAGACGGAGGTGTATCCATCTTCATTAAAGCTAAATACAGCTTGAGAATGGTTAAACATTATGATACTGTTGAGCTACTCCACGTCCAACTAACTATAGATAAAACACCCTACCACATCACTGCTAGCTACTGGTCCCCCACCATGAACCAAGAAAAGCACCCCACCTACCTAGACTTACTAGAGTTACTCGCTATGCAGCCAAACACTTTGGTCATTGGAGATTTCAGCTATCCTTCCATTGATTGGGTGGCATACATGAGGACAAACATGCTCACTCTTAGATTCCTGGACTTTGTCAATACAAATGCCCTGGAACCTCTAGGCTGCATCCCCACAAGGTGCTTAAATCTCCTAACCTCAGTACTTATCAACATGGGGGGGGGGCACTGCTCTACCCCTGTGTGTTGTCCTCCCTGGTAAGGTCAGACCATAAATCTGACTTGGTTGAAGTAATGATCAGACCTGACACCCCCACAGGAGAAAAAAACTGAAAACATATCTCCAAAGCAAACTACAGCCTACTAGGCAATGGTATAAAAAGTTTCAAACCCACTGCTAACACAGCCAGCAATGATTCCTATGCAGTGGAGTACACAACTGCCCTGTATATCAATGTAAACAACTGCATAGACTCGGCTGTACTTGGCTGGATCAAAACCAGGTCCTCCCAAAAAAATAGGCCACCCTGGTGGACCTCAAGTATAAATAGGTTATATAACAAAAGTAAGAAGCTGATGTCTAAGAACAACAGGGAACTTACTCAGGAGAAGAAGAATACCCTTCATAGCTTGAACAAGCAAACCAAATACCTTGTAAAGTTCTCAAAAGCTAGTTATGAAGCTAAATTAGTGTCTCTAGTTAAGGATATTCATAAGACATTCTTTAGCTACATCTAGAATCTAAAAGAAAATGTGCCAAACTTATAGTGGATGGTACCTTTCATTCTGAACCTGAGGAAATTGGAAACCTAGCAGCTGACAGATTTGACACAAAGTTCACACCCCCCATCCCCAACAACCGTACCCCAAAGTATAACTGCCACTAGTCCTCTACCTATTATCTCCAAAGAACAGGTCATATCCACACTCTCCAAGGCCAAAAACATGGTCTTTATGGGACCGGGACCAGATACCATCTCAGGCTGCTTACTAAACAATCTAAAATAAGACCTAACAGAACCACTTGACACTCTCTTTAACCTCAGCCTGAGCATTGGCTTTGTTCCTGCAGATTGGAGAACTGCAACATTAATCCCTTTGCATAAAGGAGGTCCATCAACCAACCCTGGGAACAATAGACCCATAAGCCTAACCAGCTTTATCTGCAAGGGCATGGAAAGAGTCATCATGGACCTTATCAACAAGGACATAGGCAACATTCAAACTCTTGAACTGACCCAGTTTGGCTTCATTAAGGGTAGATCATGCCTATTAAACCTGGTGGATTTCTTCAAGAATGTCACCAAATCCCTCGATGAAGGAAAAAGAGTACTTACTGCCTATCTTGACTTAGCTAAAGCTTTTGACACAATTCCCCCACTCAGGTATCATTGAGAAACTGTCCCAGCTGGGGATTAATCCAAACATCACTAGATGGGTGGCCAGTTTGCTCACAGAGAGAACACATACTGTCAAAGTTGGGGATTCCACCTCTAACAGTAGACAAGTTATCAGTGTCTTCCTTCAAGGATCTGTGCTGGGTTCTCTACCATTTTGAATCTATTTCCTGGAAGTCCAGGAGAAACTAGATGGCCTGTGGCTTACCAGGTTTGCTGATGATTGCAAACTGGGCACAATCATTGAGCCCAGAAACAATGTTAACATATTACAAAAGGGGCTATCACAGACAAAGCCACGTACTAAAACTAAATGCATGAACGTGCATTATTATCCCCTTTGGCAGAGAAGGAAGTCCCTGCAAATTACAATATTGACAGCACCACCCTAAGCTTAAACCCAGTGGTATGAAATGTGGGAACACAAGTGGATAGCAATCTAAACATCAATCACCATGTGTCTATAGTGGTAAGAAAAGCCTTCTATATTGCACATCTGATAACTAAGGGCATTTCATCCAAGACTAAGGATGTTATAACTCCTCATCAGACCACTAATAGAGTACAACACTCCAGTTTGCATGTACCTCACCAGGCACCTACAGCAGCTGAAGAGACCAGAGAGGTTTCACACCAAGAAATTTCAGGGCCTCCAAACCATGACGTACATGGAAAGACTGAAAGTTCTTTCACTATAATCTGTATCCTATAGGCTGCTGTGAGTCAGAATTAGATAAATAATTGCAGACAATAAGGAGAGGAAACAGAAAAAAATTTCTTAAAGACAAACAGGAGTATGTCTCAAGAATAGCATACCCTGCACCTTTAGTTTCAAGGTCTAACAATCAGAGTGACAGTTACATGATCAGGGCATCTGTAGAAGTCAAGAACTGAATGATCTGAATGATTTGAGTAACACAAGGCCTAATCAGGGTTGAACATGCTGATATAGCTAATGACAGTTTTTTATCACCAGGCCAGTTATGCAGGTCAGAGACACTGAGCAATCAGAATACAAGGAAGGACCCACAACAGGGTCCCCAGAGACAGAGGCTGAAATAGAGACAAAACAGGAAGAACAGGAAAAATCACAACAGGAAATACTCACCTGCATTAAAACCGAACTAGTTAATGAATTTAGACAATTTAAAATGTTTAATTTAAGTAATTTGGAAGTTGATGAGCATTACAAATCCCTTTTTAAGAAAGGGTTTAATTATGTGCCTGAGTTTGGGAAGGATGTTGTTAAACTATAATTAATTTTAAATTATTTATTCAGAAGTTAAATTTAAGGGTGTATTTTGATGGTAAAGTGACAGCTACATCTACTTGTATATCTAGGCTTAGGAAAAATAATACTTTTATACCCCCACCACATTCTTCAATTGCTATTTTTGAAAATGTGTGTGAGGACATGCACCTGGACCACTTTTCTCCAGGCCTCCGCTGAAAAGAGGGTCTGTCCTAGATGGACTTTCCTGGTCAACAACATGTTAAATAAATAAAAAATAAAACAAATAGAAAGGATCCTATTAGGTCTTTATGCCTTGGTCACAAAGGGGAACACTGTGACAATCTCACAAAAGAAGAACATTCCCTACTTGTTAATAGCATGAGAGAGTCATGAAGCCAGATAAAACAGGGGGCGTGGTATTAATGGATTACGTGATTATGTATGCAAAATGTTTGAGATTCTTAACGACAAACAAGTTTACAGTAGGGTTTCTAAGAATGAAGTAAACATATCATACAAGAAAATTAATTATTTTTTGTTAGATATGATGTACCAGGGTTCCATTTCTACTAATACTTTTGATTTTGTATGGGTCAAAACACCAGTAATTCCTTTACTATTTGGAATACCGAAGATCCACAAAGATAGCCAACCCCCCCTACTTTGACTAATAGTAGCCACTCATAGATGAAAGACTTAATTTCTGGCAAAATACATGGACGTTAAGTGTAAAAATATACGTAATGTTTTCGATCATGTATTAGTGGATTCATGCCATTTACTGTAATAGAGAAACTTGATTGTCTTAAGTTTGCTGGAATATTTTGTTTGTGACCATTGACATTATTAATTTATTTTCAGTCATACCACACAAAGTTGGGTTAGAACCTTTTACTGAAATCTTCATTGAAATTACTTCCCTGGACCAACAGGACACATCTGTTGTTAGTAAATTTATGGATATGGTCCCAAGGTATAATTTTCTATTTTTTGATGGTGACTTTTTTCATCAGATGAAGAGAGTGGCTATGGGTGCAATATGTGCCCCTATTTTTGCAAATACAGTTTTTATAGCATCAGAAAGGAAATTTGTATTCAACACCCCAGATTCTAGCCTACTAAAGGTTTTTGGATAATATTCTTGTTATGGAGAGATACTATACAAAAAATAGATGAGTTTGTTAAGTATTTGCAGAATACTACAGAATTCTTGTGTTTCGCCTATCAAGTATCTACTAGATATTATCGTATACAAGGATCTGGTCCAGAGGAGATATTGTTCCACTACTTTTAGAAAGGACACCTACTCCAACTCATACTTGCACTATAGTAGTTGACATGCTAGATTCCAGAAAAAAAGTAATTGTTAAAGGACAGATGGTACATCTGTCCAGGCTAATTACTGAGGATATTTGCTTTGAAATAGAAATTAATAAATTAGTTAGTATGTTCTTGCAGAGAGAATATCCTAAAGATCTTTTGGACAATTTAAAGGATCTTATCCTTTAGGATAGGGTTGATTGGGACACCTCAATTCTGGGTAGACATTTAGAGTCTACAATTACTCCAGTAACTTTACACAATGAAAACAACGATGCTAAGAGTGGAGCACTAGTCATCCCATATAATAGGGACACAGGTAAAATTAAGAGTATTGTTATGTCTAATTGGGATTTAATTGTTATGGATGAACGGAAGCATCTCATTGGTAAAGTTCCATTATTTACATATAGTATGGGAAAGAACATTAAGGAACTGCTAGAATTAGAATGTACTGCTGCCAATGACTGGCATAGATTGAGAATGTATAAATGTGTCAGGTGTTTTATCTGTTTTTAGTATTATTGATGGACCATACGTGACTATTAAGACCTATTTTTGAACTAGTATTTGTCCAAGTCGTGTTAATTGTAATACAGTTGGGGTAGCATACCTGGAGACATGTGTTTCCTGTACTGCCTTTTATGTGGGGATGACTAAAAGAAAACTAAGGAATAAAATACAAGGACATATAAGGGACATTCAGCATAATAGATCAACAAATGCTTTGTTAGACACTCACAAGAGTGTGAAAATGTTAAAAAGTTCCAGTTTTTTATTATTGATAAGGTGATTGTAAGCAATAAATGTGAGGATGCTGAGAACCTGCTACAATATGAAGAGTTGTGTTGGCAGATTAGGTTAAAAGCTACTACCACACCAGGACTGAATGATAGTTTTTCTTTAAAATGCATATTGAAAATGTAATTTGGTACCTTTTTTAACTGTTAATATAATAGTGGTAGTTAGTTTAACTTAGTAAGGTGGAGTTTTAAAATCTTCTATGTATATATATATATATATATATATATATATATATATATATATATATATATGGGTTCCCTTCAGAAGCTAGAAATACTGAAATCACAAATTTTAGTATTTCGAGCCCAAGAAGCTGAATCCACAGAGCAGCGAAAGTTCAGAAGTGTGAAATTCAAAACCTCGAATACTGGAGGTTTTGAATTTTGCACTTCTAAACTTCCACTGCATTCATGTCTTCAGGTAATTATGTGTGTGTGTTAAGGGGTTTGGATAGGGGCTGTGGTGTGTGTCAGTGTGTTTTTTTGCTGTGATGTGTGTGTGTGTGTGTGTGTGTGTGTGTGTGTGTGTGTGTGTGTGCGAGGAGAATCTAGCTTTTGTGGTGGTGTTTTGTGTGTATTTGTATGTAGTGTGACCTCTGAGTGAGAATATTTATGTAAGGAGGGGTGTGGGGGGTGTAGTAGAGAGATTGTCTGCATTTGTGTGGAGAATGGTGTTTGTGTGTGTGTGTGTGTGTGTGTGTGTGTGTGTGCGTGTGTGTGTGGTAGTATTGTGAAATTCATTACCTCCGGTATTCAAGGTTTTGAATTTTGTGGTTTTCAGGTTTCCCTGTTGGTGTGTATTCAGCTTCTTGGGCTCGAAATACTGAAATTTGAGATTTCAGTACTTCGAGCTTCTGAAGTGAATACGTATATATATATATATATATATATATATATATATATATATATTTTTTTTTTTTTTTTTTTTTACAAAACAAAGAAAATTTTAAAACTTTATAAATATAAAGTTTTTACAAGTTTTTTTTTATTTTCAAAATCAATTTTAAATAGGGTGATTTTGGATCTTTGACAGACCCTTTATGTTTAGATGTTTAGATATGTATTCTTATGTATTGTTTTGGCTCTTGTACCATTAAGAATGTAATCCATCAATTTAATCTATTAACTAAATAAGTATGATGTAGGGGATTCTTTTAAAGTAATTGGCATTTGAATTTATATTACGCAATGTGTTTCAACTGCAATTATACTCAAGTCCCATTAGAAATTTGTAGGGATGAAAGTGCTTAATACAATGATTACACTGTTTGGTTGCCATTTTGCTATGCTTAGTTAATAAAGTTGGTGTACTTCTTGTCTTGTGTTGCTACATTCTAATCCTTTGTTCTTCATTTTTTTCTCAAGTCTTTATTTCTGTGAGAGGTGACTTGTGCCTGAACTACACAGCATGTCCACAAATCAAATAAGACAAGAGTCACTTGCTCCAGGAATCTCAACCTAACCTGTGACATTAACAGAATATGTTGGAAAGACAGCTATATCTCCCAGAGATTGCCACTGCTTTGGAATTAACTCTCAATTCATGTGAGGCAGAACTCCTCAGTGACTCTATTCAAGCGGAACCTTGTCAATTGGATGGGAGACTGTAAATTCAACCCAGGGGTGGCACCTATGTCCCTCATGGACAGCAGAGGTCGATACTGATCCTAGACTCACTTTGCAAATAACAACCTAACCAAGGTCAGTTAGGCAACATGGTTATAACATGGCTAGGCTTGTAAAGGCCCTAGGGCCATTAGCCTATTAAACACCTGTGAACCTATATGTGTCTAATAATCCAGTGAATCATTTTTGCAATACCTCCCAACCACTTAAAAAAATCCATATATAATATCTGTCTGAAAAGGTCTGTATAAAAATAACAAAAGCTCGCAATCAAAAGCTTAAATCCAATCCCCTTTCATCCCAAAGGGCAACTTCTGACTGTAGAATCAAACTTACTAAGCATTAATTATTTACCAATAAATGATTACATAACAAGGGCACCAAACAAATTAGATCAATTAAAAATTACAATGTATGTGTGTGTGTGTGTGTGTGTGTGTGTGTGTGTGTGTGTGTGTGTGTGTGTGTGTGTGTGTGTGTATAGATAGACAGATAAATAGTGTTTTCATCTTTTCTTCAAAACCACCTTAAAACTTTCCATTTCATTAAGAACTTGCAAGTTATAGGCATCCAAGATTACCTATCATTGGCATTCTTTCTGATCAGAATTCCTCAATAGTCCCTCCTCTAGGGCCACAACACAAAATCGATTAGTAAAAATTAAACATCTGCAAAATGCCTTACTCAATTTCCCCTGCAGAACAGGAAGGTTATGTTTATGTATACATTGTTGCAGCTTGGTCCTTCTAATATAAATGTCAGGACAAGAATTAAAACATGCTGCATATACGACATTTTTTGAAATATATGAAATAAAACAAAGTACTTTGTAAGCAATTACCTAAGTGCTTACAACATATCTGCAATGATAAATGTACTAGCACATTTTATTTTATTATTACAATTTTTTTCTAGCTTTGACCAAATTATCCTTTCAAAATATATCTTTCGTATTCCATTGAAGTTGGAGTTATCTTCTAATTTGCCAAATATAGCCTGAAAACTAGCTACATTTTGACAATTTTCTTTTGTTACATTTCTAATGGTGTCAATGTCAGCAGAATGAGTCAAGGTCAGAGACATGTTACACATGTTAGTGATGTTGCCAGCCCTATTTCTAACAATGGTAATAGTCTTTATCCTTGTGCTGTGCTTAATAAAAGGCTGATAAACATTCCCTTGTCTGTCTGTCACTGCGTTAATGTGTCCTTAAATAAATTTTAAGGATAACGTCTCTGTGTAAACTTTTGTACCAAGAACACATTTATATCTGCATAACTGTCAATCTTCATTCAAATGACATAAGTGTATTTCTTGCTCCATTACTAAGTTTTTCTTAAGCCACCTAAGGTGCACTCTGCCATAATTCAAATGTCCATTTCTCATAATTTCCTTAATAGGAATTATCTCTTCTCTGTCTGTCTATTTGCCTATCTATCCTTATTCTTACTATTATTTTCAAAAACTTTCAAGGCTGTTTTCCACCATCTCCTTATTGACAGACTATCCAATACAGACATAGCCAAGCTAACTTTTTCTTTGATTTCATAGCTACCTTAGCAATCTCTGTCAAAGAGTTAAATGGCAAAATACCATCTATTCATTACAATATACTAACATAGGTGCTCCTCAGGATCACTGATTGGTCCACGGCTTTTCATTATTTTTAATAACAGCATGCAAATAATGACTACAAATGCCGCACTACTACAACATGCAGGGGGTTCTAAATTATTATGTATAACTAAACCCTTTCAAGAAATTTAAACACATTCAAGTAAACTTTACAGATCTATAATTGTGGTAAAAATTGTCACCTGCTGTTAAATGGTAACAAAATAAAGTTAAAAGTGTATCTACAAATTAAAGACATATTGACTATTCTAACTTTCCCTAAATAGCATGATAATATTAAGGATACCATTATCTGCTACATAAAACAATATAGCATGGCTTGCAATCACTATCAAAAACGTATCCTATCCATTCTCTACTCCCTCAATCAACAGGATTGCTCTCTTCTCTAACTCATCCTTAATGCCACTTCTTGTAACCTTATCCCTCTTTTCCACATTACTCGGACTTCTAATTGTGTTATATCTCTAGATTACTTCTATTTGCATTGTCCACTATAAATGGTGAATATGCAAATTCTTAATTGTGTGAACACTGTATCTACATTTAGTTATTATGATTATCTCTGGCCCATTCATGTTGAGCACTTTTTCTTTATTGCTCTAAATTAGTAATATATTGTTCATCCTTTAACCTACTTTACTTACATTCTGCATTTTTAAAATCACATTCCTATATTATTTTTCTTTCGCCACCTCCTATTCCAAATCAGTACTATATTCTACTTTTTTCTTTCCTACATTTCATAAATTATGTTCTAGATTATACCTCTCTTGGGTTATAAATGAACAGCTTTGGAGTAAAACTTACAGAAATGATATAGTTCTTCCTTAACACATATGATGTAAAAATGTGCTACTATATATTATTAAGAAAGTAGTATAACATTTTAACTGGGGAGCTTTTGTCCTTAAGACTCTGCTGAATAGGGGCTAAAAACTAGGTTAAATTTTCCTCATTAATGAACTGGAAAGAAATAAAAATTACTTAAATAAAAAATGGTGGCATCTGTTAAAGTTCACCATGCAGGTTGCTACAGACCTTATGCACACATGGTAGAAGATTTCTGGAGAAGGCTAGAGCATATAAGGCTTTCTGGAATCAGGTATGGTAGGAAGTGATGCAGTACATCAGCATGGTTGGTTGTCACAATCAGATTTTAGTACAGCACTGTCAAAACAGTGGCAAAACACAGACACTGAGAAGTTTTTACTATTCCAGAATGGGCACTGAAATGACAATAATATCCAATAATAGATTTGATGTGGGAGCCAGGTTGGACAGAATTCCCTGGATATCTGTTGGGAGTGGCCCAGGTTGGTAATGCTGAATGCCATTCCTATAGGACATTGCCTAGCACATCTTCCTGATTTATTCACATATAACCATCTGCATCAACGTCACTCTTGAACATCAGAGCTGTAATTGAAAATATTTGCACTGCAAAAAAATGACTGCTCAGGAGAATAATTTCTCATGATGTTCCTACAGGACATTAACTAGTAACTTTGTACAGTTTACTCAGACATACCATTCCACACATTTGTAAGCAAGAAACTCTGGGCCTGGAGTATACTTGACGATTCTAACTTTCCCTGTATAATATTGAGGATACAAGTATCTGCTACATAAAACAATATAGCATAACTTGCAATCACTATCCAAAACTTATTCTATCCATTCTCTACTCCCTCAAGGTCCATATGTGCTGTCAGGCTATGCTCATACTTGGCATCTAGCAGCACATTTGATGTACAATGTTAAGAATCACACATATACCAGATTATGCACTGGTACATTATCTGCATGAATTGAATGGTTCCACTGTGAGAGGATTCTGCACTATATGTCAACAGCATGCCTGATATTAGCATGTTTGTAGAGGCTGACAATGATGGCTTAATGCACTTGGTGCAGTGCAAGGACAATGGTTCTGTCATCGGCAAGAACAGTGGAGTGAATACTCCATTGATTCACAAATGAGAGAACTGCAGATGCTGAGGATGAACCTTCTACATCAGCTTGTTTAGGTGAAAATGCTCCATCTGTGTGAGCCCTACACAGGATACAGAATCAGCACCTATATAGCTAGCATCAGACAGTTACATTACCTCTGTTGTGCATGCACTGCTCATTGTGGAGAGATGTGTTGTTGACTATTGAGACTTTAAGCTTGATTATTCCATAATGTACATATTACTATTGGCATATATCAGCACATGTTCATGACTGTGATCAAGGTGCAGATGGATACTAATTTGATCATGGCTAAATTGATCAGTGTATTGCAATGTCTGGATGAAAATTTTCAAACATTACATGTAATGATGGAGGGAATGTGTGCAGTGACAGACTGTGTGGTAGCCATTTGTGCATCCAGGCAGCTGTTGTAACTGGCCAACCTAGCACATGTAGGGTACTTTTGTCCACAGGAGGTAATCACGCCAGCTTAACACAGATGTCACACTCATTTCCTGAAAAGAACACGTTGTTCATGGTCTACCTGAACCCCCGACCATAGGTAGTCCTCTGAGAGGTTAGTGATGCTCATCCTTCTCTCCAATGTGGCCTCCACTCCTGGCTGTAAACACTTATGTGGACATGACCAGTGCTTCACCAGCTCCATTGTGGACAAAACCTATTGGGCATCCTACTTAGAGTCAGGCAGATCTACACCAGCTTATTCCTCTGTATGTGCCCATTGACTAAGATTTAATTGTACATGATCATGGTATAGTGTTTCCCATCCATCTGCAAGAACCACACAGTGCAGAATTATGACATTCACATTCACATACATGCTGTCAGGTTCCCACACCAAGCCTTGGATCACATGCACTTACACCTGACATTAAAGGGCAACATGGTACAGAGCCAGTACAGCATTCCAGCCCTGGATGTTCCACACCATCACCTGTGGACACAATCCCTGTCCCCCAATGACCTGTCAGCTGTGGTCATGCCTACTGGAGAGACCACCCATAATCCCTCCACTTATTTCTGTCACATACCACTGTGCTTCTCACCTGTGCAAATGCATATGAATGTGCCCCATTGAGTCAATTGACTCCTCTGATCACTGTGGGTTTGATAATGTCTGATACACAGTGTGGCCAGTCAGTGATCTGTGATGCATATTCTAGGTATGGCATTACATGCATCAGTTTTGATCTGTATTTCTCTTCTCATGGGCCATGCTTCTTTGGCAGTGCAACAATATACTACATAATTCTTTGCCTTCCATTATGGATAACTGCAGTCATGTCCTCCAATGACTCCTGCCACAGCTCCTCTTCACATGCTGGCACAGGTATATCAGCAGCTCTATTCTTGCTGTAACAGCTTTTGTTGCACCATTGTATGCATTTTCACACATGCGAGAAATATGTCATTTGCATGTTCCATGATGCATTTTACCATCAGATGTATACTGGCATAAGAAACAGGAATTGAGCAGTCTGGACACACATTTTTACAAGCTTCAGTTTATGCATCTATTATATGGTAAGCCATCTCCACCATTGTCTGAAGCCTGCAGATGGAGGTCAGCAGGCATGCTGCATGGAATATCCAGCATAGCCTGCAGCACATAACAGAAAATGCTATTGTGAGTGATGTACTATCTATATTCATGGCATCAGACATTCATGGACTTTGGAGGTGGCTCTGTTTGCACATGCCAGCTAGATGCCCTGAGGAAAGTTTCCCCATATGAAATAATAGCAAAGGCTGAACATATAACAGATAAGGAAATCATGGAACCTGCCTGGATGGTACATATATACAGACATATTGTAAATGATTCCCTGAGCACTACACACTACCTAGCAGTTTGAGTGGAATCTATTCCAAATGATATAACACATCACAAGTGGAGTAGATGGGGTATTTATAGTAACACAGGATGGTCACATGGTCTAAATAGAATGATGATAAGTCAGCAACCAAAGGAAATTAAGTGTGGCAACAAACCAAGTTGTCCTGGGACATCTTCATGGGGGAGTGGTTAGGTTAATATTAGGGGGAGTAAGTAGGTTGGGGAGGAGAAAGGGTTAAGTGAAGGCAGGGATGGTGGGAGGAAATGAAATAATGATGGGGAGGGGCATAAGAGGTTTAGTCTAGTGTAGTTGGGTTAAGCAATCACGTTTTGGGGTGAACTTGCTATCATAAGTTCTACATCCAAGATGACCTGTAGGTATTTGTGGGCAGGTAGGCCGTAGAATGGTTGAATGTGGAGCAGGCAGGTAACGGTCACTAGAGAGGTGTAGTTGTAGTGTTATTTGTTTCTATTCTTTCTGCTTATCTGGCATTAATTGGGTTGCTTTGTTGCAGAATTAGCAGAGAGTAATGAGGTCAGGCGGTCTGAATCGCATGGAGAGCTCCTTGGTGATTGTTGTGATTGTAGTTGGTGGGGCTCGTGGATGGAGCATCCTGCTTAATAGTATGGATTGTCATTGATTGTCAGTTTTTTTTTCTGATGATTGTTACATATTCTGGCAATGTTGGCTACTTGTGTGTTGTTATTCCTAACGGTGGCTATAGTAGCAGGGTCATGGTATTTACAGTTTCTTTGCATAGTGCAACCGGCAGTCTGGGGCAAGCCTCTTTAAAAGGTTAGCTGGATAGAAGAGGTATGGTAAGACTTAATTCCATAAGAATGCAGTGGGGCCCTTGTCTTCTAGCTCTCTTATCTGGTGGGTATTCGTTGGGTGGTACAATTTAGTGTCATTTCCTCTATGGTTTCAATGGGGCCACAGGTGTTTTCGCGGGTTGGGAGATATGTTGTTGATTGGTAGTGTGTGTGGTATGTAAGATGGGTTGAAGGTTGGAGAGGAAGTTTTTTTTTTTTTCCGTTGACCTAACCATGGGGAATGCATATCAGTAGTTGATTGCTGCGACTATTTAAGTCGAGTCCCCCTCAAAAAAAAAAAAAAAACGGAAAACAGATCTTAATTTTAGAGGATGGATCGCAGGAGTTCTAGACCTGTACTGCTTGCCTTTTCGTGGCTGTAAGGTCATGGTAACAAGGATGGATTCATGCAGATGTGCTTCGTAGGTAGGTGCCTGGAGGGAGACATGGGTGGAGGAAAACGGGCACTTTGCACTTTCTTTTCTGGTTGTGTCTGCTGCAGGGTTATTGTCCGTTGGTGTTGCCTGTGGCATTTTGGCCGGCAGCAGGGGTAGTTTGCTGGCAAGGTTTGCTGACAGGGTTTTGACAGAAGTACAGGCAGTACAGTTTTGTGATGTTTTTTCTTTGGAGTGGGACTGGAAGGTTGGTGTCTATCTGGGATGTATACATGAAAAAAAAAAAAGGAGAATGATGCTGATACATGCTCAAGTGCGGAAGGCTTGAGGGTTGTTGTTGCTGGGTTGAATTGTGGTGTGCGGTGGTCTGTTCCCTTGCTGCGAGTGGTTTGCAGTGTGGTTTCCATGGTGAAGGGGGACTTTGCATGCAATGGTGGCTTTCGTGGGCTTGGGGTGCTTGTCTGGGTGTGTGTTTTGTTTGCTGACAGGGTTCTCGGCTCGGTGGTGGTGTTGGGTTTTTTGTTTTCTTTTTTTTGCTCCAGTGCAGGATTTGCTGTTGGGGTCTGTTGGCCATGCTCATTTTGGGGTGTTTCTCCTTGAAGGGGCCCGAGTAGTTTTCATGGGCTTTGGGTGGGTCGGTGTGGCTGGTGTTGCCATGCATGCTCGGTGGCAGTGACAGGGGGAGTGGTAGCCATTGAGTTGTTGGGCCTGTGAAGAGCTTTGGGAGACTTGGCTGTTTCGTTGGGCAGACGCTCGTACTTAGCTGTTGCTGAAGTGGGTTTCCTGCTTCGTTGGCTCTTGAGGGAGGATTGCTTTGGTTGTGGTTCCTCTGTTGGTTGCGGTCCATTGTGACTTGTGGATGGTTTGTTTGTGGGACTGGCTTGGCTGAGGTTGGGAGGGAACTGCTGATTGGTGATACTGGATGCTGTTTTTTGCTTCCAGAGCTTCATCTGGTGGATTTTGGGGTATGTACAGTCTCTTTGGTCTTTCCTTTCCTGGGTGTGTTGCTGAAGTTCTACACCAGCTTGGTTCTTTTTTTTTTTTTTTTTTTTTTTTTTTTTATGTGGACATGCCTACTGCTGTATATTGGTGCAGTGGGGGGTTGCAGCTGGCATGTTCTGGTCATTTGCTGTGATACAAAACATGGTGGGTGGGCTATTGGTGATGCAAGGGAAAAAAAAAAGGGGGTTTCCTTTCCTGCTCAATGGTTCTCTCTGCAGTGAATGAGTGGTTGGAGAGGGCATTCTATCTTGTTGCATGAACCCAGTCTTTTGCCATCAGCCTCATTCTTGCTTGGGTTGTGGCCCATCACTCCTTGCTTCAGTCTTGGGCATGCATTTGACTTGCAGCATGATAGTGCTTGTTGGGCTGGGATGGAGCTGCTTTGCTTGCATGCTTTTAATATATTCTTGGAAATTAACCTCATGTTCATTTTTTTAAGATGTTTATTTGTTGTCTAAGATACTCTACACAGATCAAATCACTGATATCAGCTGACAATTTAATCATACCAATTCATATACTTGCATTTTCTCTAAAGTGGACCACTGCAATATGCAGCAATGAAGGTTTCCTTTTATGGTTTTCCTGGGACTAGAGCTTGCACTAAATTCTTAGCTAGACATTTTAAATGCGCTTATTGCAATGTTTCTATGTTTGGTGGAGTTTGGAGAGATTAGTTATGTGATGATAGATACATTATTATGTCTTAGTCCTAACATACTCTGCCCAGACTCATTTTGATTCCTGCTTTCTTAATAATTTGATTTGTTCATTCTGTTGAAGGACTGGGGATCTTTGCCTTCCTAAGGGAGAGTTGGGTTGGTGGCCTGTTTGCCAGCATAAAACACCATAGGGTGGGGGGCTTTAGGAGACTGTCTAATTACTCCAACTCCTAACATTCAAAAAGTCAGACACGAAAGTCCTATTTTATTACAGTAAACATGTTGTTAAATTGCATGAGCTTAGGTTAAAATAACATGATTTCAGAAACTGTATGTTTTTATTTTACTGATCTAAAAATGTAAGCACTACAGAATCCTGTTAACTCATCAGTGAAGGATTTAACAAACAATTTAATTTTCAGTGTGGCTGTTATATGTGCTGCGTTGCAAAACTATCTTAAAGAAGCATACCCATGAATGTCATACAGTACTCCGTTTCTGTCTCTCAAGCATATCCCTTGCTGTTCCTGATTTCTTAATCACTTTTAAAGCTAGTGAATTTTGGAGGAAAGGTGGTGAATTACACTCAATGAATAAGAGTTATAGGCTGCAATTACTTTGGTAAGAGTATGTTAATTCATATGCTCTGATTCTGTCGATGCCTCAAGTTAACAGCACCAACATTTAAAGGTGTCCCTGAGTTTTGAAGGTTACTCAGGTTGTGGATTTTGCTAGGTCCCTTCATGTGTGGGGTTAGTTTAACATATTCAACTGGTAGTTAAATGTCTCTGGGGTATTTTCTAGGGCATTGGAAGCATAGAATCAGTTATGGCTACTTTGTCATAGATGTGAGTGGTGGTGGTACATTCCTTCCCATGTTGGTGGGATAGGTTGTCCTTGAACATGTCTTGGAATGGGGGTTATGTATTTTGGATGATTTACATGTCTTTTCTTTTTTGCACATGGGGTCTTGGAATGCTGTGACTGTCATGTGAAAAAGTTGGGTATAAGATGGAGCCTTTTCTTTACATTTTAGAGGGTTTACTCTTCTCCTTTTCTTTGTAGATGGTGGTGTGCCGAGTACCAGGGGTGACGACACACAGTAAATCCACAGATGATGGAAGCAGTGGCGATCGAAGAGACTACACATGGGAAGCTCAAGGTGGCACCAGTTACTGACTGAAATTGCTGAAGGGCAGAAGGCATCATGCGGTGACTTGAAAAGGGGATCTGAAAGGTAATGTTTTTGACAGGTCAGATGTTTTGCCACCAGAATGGGGCTCAAAAGTGGGTCTGAGTCATCACCTTATTAAGGCATATTAGAGCTCTGTGTTCAATTAGTGGGAGCTGATTATTGCATTGGTATAGGGGGCAAGTAAGGAAGAGGTAGGTAGGGGGCCAAGGGGGTAACGAGTGGGGACAGTTAATGGAAGTGTGGGGATCCCACAGGATGAGTAGTCATGACATTCATAGGAGTACAAGACTTATTAGGCTAAACCCCATGGCTCTTGGTAGATGTTCTGGTGTTACAGCAGGGTCATGGTAATCCCACTTTATTTAGTTTCATTAGGGTATGTTTCAGTGATGGCATGGCAAAGGGGTTTATGACTGCATTCTAAGGTGCTTTACAGATGATGGGTACACCGAATGATGTTTGGCTTGACCCTTCCCTTTCTGGGAAGTAGTGGGTTGAACAATTTTGGGTAGAAGGGAGGGGGAACAGCCTGGTCAGGCTGGTTGGCAGAGAAGAGGGATAGGCTTGCCCTCTTCTGTTCCCCCTCTGGTGTCTGGATGTGCATTTCAAGGGTCTGGGGAAAGGAAATGAGTAGTTGGAGGAAACTTGCTGAATAGATAAGCAAGCTGAGGTAAGGATGGTGCTTATTTGGTGGAAGGTGATTCAATGGATGGTGTATGAAGTGAGATGGGATGCTACTTCATAAGTAAAGTAAGCGAGCAGAGGTATGGACCCTGCTTGTTGGGCAGGGTGAGTAGGTACGCTGCCCTAGTTAACATTACAATGAATGGTGTATGAAGTGAGATGGGGCACTGTTTCATAAGTAAAGTAAGTGAGCAAAGATATGGACCCTGCTTGTTGGGCAGGGTGAGTAGGTTCGCTGCCCTGGTTAACATTACAAGGATGATGCTTCATAAGTAAGCAAGTGAGCAGAGGTATGGACGCTGCTTTCTGGGGCAGGGTGAGTATGTACATTGCCCTGATTAACATTACAAGGATGTTATGCTGTATTTAGAATCAATTACATTATGAATAGCTGTAATTAATGAATTTGGTGATCAAATCTATGTTATGGAAATTTAATAAAGGTCGTCAAATGTCATTTGGTGTGATGTGTGCTATTGAAGGGGACCGGGACAAAGTAGCATTGCTGGAATTGAATTCATTCTCAAGTCTTGGTGAGTACCTGCATGAGGTGGACCCTGTTTTTCACAAAATCTCACCAAGATAACACTGATATCTAGACTGCATTTTATATAGCATATATCATGGACAGAAGTAGGTTAAAAATATAAAAGATAGCTAGGTACACAAGACCTAAGATAAAAATTGCCCAAATCTGGGTAGTTGCACTGATGCTAGGATTGGAAAAAAAATGACATTGTAGAGTCATCAAGAAACAGAAACATTCCTTCAGTGGGGCTAGGCGTGGCCCAGGTAAAGAATGGCCCCCTTGTTGCAGAAGGAAGTAGCAGTCCACAAACAAAAATTCCAAAACAGATAGGCCAAAAACCAGCCATAAAGACAATAAAGTGGACTATTCTGGATAAGAAAGAAATTATGTATTGTTACTATTATGCAAGAAGTTCAGAATTTCGAGACAGAATATATACAAAAAGATTAACAGAGAAATTAGAGGAAACAAAAATACTTTCGCAAGAAAATCTGTCAGAAGCTTCAAATAAAAATCTGTGTTCATTAATACAACAGATTTATGAAAAGCATTATATAGACCAAGAAACCTTGGGCCATTTGGAAAAAGAAGCGACTGTGAAGTGCAACAATATAAATAACAAACTCTAAAGACTTTTGAAAGGTATAAAAAAGAACTATGGACACGAGAAAGAAAGAGAGATCTGATATGGTGAAATATTTATGGAAAGGAGAAAGCTAAATTAATCAACACAAAAAAGGCAGCCCCAAAAATATTTGAAGAAAAATACACCCAAAGGTATCCAGATGTGGCAAAATTCACAATAAAAATAAGATCACAAAGAGGGAATGTAGAACAGAAGATTAGTAAAGCAGAAGTTAAAAAAATAGAAGATGAAGTTATGGAATACCTGTGAAGTGAAAGATTTAGTGCAGAAAGTCTAAATACATCACAGCATGATGAAACAATGAGTCCTCGAAATAAGGAGAAACATGAGGAGCAGGAGACATCTGAAGAAAAAAGAAGAAATATGGACATGGGAAAGAAAAAGAGATTTAATATGGTGCAATATTTTTTCTTCCAACAAACATCTTTATTACATTTTCACACATGACATAGGCAATCTTGCATTTATACGAATGAAAAACAAACATGACACCCTTTAGTTGCAAACAGTATACATCACAGACACCGTTGAAACAACTGTAGTTGGAAACCTTATACATCACTTAGAATCTATCCAGTCATTGTTAGTTAAGCATTATATGGCTCATTTGATATTTATGCAAAGGAGAAAGCAAAAGTAATTAATACAAAAAGAGCAGCACCAAAGATATTTCAAGAGAAATACAGGCAAAGGCATCCACATCCACACATGGACAATTTTACAATGCAAAAACTAAGAAAAAAAAGATAAAAAGTAGAAAGGAGGATTAGTAATGCAGACGTTAAAGAAACAGAAATTGAGGTTATGGATTCCCTGCAAAGGGAAGGATTTAGTGTAGAAAATCTAACACAGATAACATCACAGCAGGATAGAGCAATAGATCCCCAAATTAAGGAAAAACGAGTGGATCAGGAAACATCTGATCAGGTGCCATATGAAGACACTTTGGAACCTTTTATAGGAAACTAGTGCAGATGTTCAGATGAAGTTGCACAGCAAGAGAAGGAACAGGAAACTCTGGCAACTCTGACGCAGTCAGTATTGTGGAGTGATAGGCCAGAAAGCTCCCATATGAAAGAGCAATGGATGACACAGGATGAAACTGAAAAGAATACGGCACAAGAAGATGCTCTGAAAATATCTATAGAATGCCAACAGGAAATAGAGAGCAAAGAATGTGCCCTCAGTTTAGAAGAAAGTGACCTAAGAGAAAAGTTGCTTGATTTATTAGAAATGGACAGATGTATTAGGATCAGGGATGTCAGGAGGCATACGCACTGTACTGATTTCAGTACAACTTTTTTTAGAAGGGGGGTAGCTTTTTTGAAAGAAAAAAAAAAAAAAACGTACGTATTTAAAGGGTGTTGGCTCCTTTAAGGAGCATACCAGCTGCCAGTTGGAAGTGAGCTGACATCATGTCTGGCTGGCTGCGAGCGGGAAACAATCACTGAGTTGGTGTAGTTTGAAATTGAAAGGCAAGCAATGGATTCACGAGCAGGAAACAATCGGGCATTCACAAATGGATTATTAGACAGTTTGGAAGGCAAGCAATGGATTCGCGGGGAAACAATCGAGCATTCACAAATGGATTATCGGAAGGCAAGTGTGTTCACAAATGGATTAGGCATGGAAGGAAGGCAGGCAATCAACAATTGAAGTAAATGCATTCACATCACAAATGGATTATCGGAAGGTAGGTGTGTGTGTGTGTGTGTGTGTGTGTGTGTGTGTGTGTGTGTGTGTGTGTGTGTGTGTGTGTGTGTGTGTGTGTGTGTGTGTGTGTATGTGTGTGAGTGAGTGACTGTGTTGTTTGCATATCACCATTCCAGTAAAGAATAGCAACATTTACATTCTGATTGCTACTCATATTCCTTTGGCATGTCCAGTGAGAAGAGTCACAGCAAACAGCTATCCTTTCTCAATGATATATTCCCTTTGAAAAAAAAATTCATTAATTTTATTGCATTAACACGTGTTTGAAGAAAACTTATCTTTTTAATTTACTGACAGCTGTGGCTTAACACCTTAACTTACTGTAGCATTTTTTTTTATTTAACCTAAATGTAAGCTACTGATCATGATATATTGTTCTACTCCAGCCTCATCCTGAAGTTTCAACCATTCTCCCTGCTCTTTAGAATGGATGCCTATCCTTAGATGCCAACTTGTAGACTTAAACTATTGCTTTATTAATTAAATTACTCTAATGGGACTGAAACCCATTTGTCACTTACAAACGTATTTCAGAATAACATATTTGAAGATGTTCAGATAGATGAGAACATTTAAGAGGACACACACTTGATTAAAACTTTAAACCATTGTAAGCTTTATTTTTCCCAATTACTCAGCTGCTTTGGGTGGCCATCTGGTGCAGAGAGCAATGCTGCTTCTTCATACTATTTGGTTTTCTAGTTTGTTTCCCATGTGCCACCTAGGGCAACATCTCTATGGACTCTCAAATTGCCCAAAGGTGTAATTTTGTGTGTGTGTGTGTGTGTGTGTGTGTGTGTGTGTGTGTGTGTGTGTGTGTGTGTGTGTGTGTGTGTGTGTGTGAGTATGCCCTACATGTACTGGTCTCTCTTCTAGGACTGGTTCCAGAACTTTTTATGATGGAAACCTACAAGAAAAACTTTCACAATGACCTATATGGAGGATGATTCGTGGCTATCCATCCAATGCAACAATAATTATTTTTTTCCATTATATGCATTAAACACATATTCTCCAGAATACTTCCCTGATGTAAAAAGATAATTTTTGACCAAAATAAAGATTGCTCAATATCAGGTTGATAAGAAAAGAAAAGGAAAAATGTTTGAATTAACTTAGTTTTGTGATTTTTTTCCATTGTGAGTACTGCCCTTTTATCAATACTATAAGCATGTTGTCTACAAACAAGGATTTCTTGTCACTGGCTGCTTTTCTTTTCTTTTTTTTTTTGTAAATTGACCATTCATACAGTAGCAGTCTACTCCATTCATGAAAGCAGAAAGAGTAGCTGTTCATTATGTTATAGTGAGTGCCTCACAGCATGCTGACAATAGAGCAAAAAGCAAAGCATCTGCGGGCAGGATAAAGGCAGGCTATTTTGTTCACTCTTAGTAAACAATTAAAGATGCACTGCTCTTCCTGTAATACCTAACAATCATTGAAATAGCTTATTGGGAGCAAGTTACTTAGCTGCATGCAAAATTGCCATGTTGTGGTATTAGCGAAAAGACGGCCAATGAAAAAAACCTTAGAATATTTGTACCCTTTTCTAAATGGAAGGGCAATGTCAGAAGTAATTATATTAAACAGGGGGAGGGTACGCTACAAGAACTTATATTGGGGGGATTAGATGCTGTGCCCTATCCCAAA
Organism: Protopterus annectens; assembly: GCF_019279795.1. Lineage (NCBI taxonomy): Eukaryota > Metazoa > Chordata > Ceratodontiformes > Protopteridae > Protopterus > Protopterus annectens. Next base: position 678,872,044 of record NC_056744.1, on the reverse strand, counting down.
TCAAAAAAAATTGATTTTGGCCCTATTACATTGAGCAGTCTTCCTTTATCCAGTACAGCAGTTTGTCTATTTGGGGTGCAACCGAGTTACCTTGCCTTGTACTTACCTTCATAAGGAAGCTTAATCTGAACTTAATTATCATAAAGTCAGTTGTAATTCAGGCAGATTTAATAATTTTTTTTCTCTATCTTAAAGCTCTAATCTGAAAGGCATATATACTTTTTTTAATATACACAAAGCTTTTATATTGTAGGTATTTTGATTTAACTGAAATGCTTTCATCTCCTGCTGTCATCAAGATAGTGTTTTGTTGAGGAATATCATGCAAGTTATGACAAATCAGTTTCACTGAAAAACTCTTCAACAAGCTGTTGTCTAGAGTCCTTTTGTAATTTTAAGCAGTCATCGCCTGTTATTGAAAGTGAATTGCTAGACATTATATTTTTAGCCAACAACACAAGTCTGCCATTTAATTCAACTGCTTAGAAAAATCCTTTAGAAACGTCTCAGGGTTTACTTTACTTTTATAAATAACTGTAATGATCAGAGTTATACATTACTTTTATTTCAGAAATGTATGTAGATTCTCTAATTTTGTCAGCTGCTCTAAGTTAACTGTGCTCATATTAAAATGGTGTCCCTTCTTTGACAGGTTCCCAGCTGTATTGTCTGGCAATTTTATATTTTTGCATCACATTTTTGGTCCGTTTTTCATAAAATTGCGGTTTTCTGGCAAATTAGTGGCAAATTGTTAAAGACTGAAGTTAGAAAATAATGGCAGACATTTGAGTTTCAGATTTCATACCTTTCAGAAAATTCATACTAATGCAAGACCTACTATTATTCTATTATCTTTCTAAGTTTATAAGAGCAATATTTTAAAAAATGTCCTTATTTTTGGGCCTTTGCCTCAGTTTTATTTATGAGTTTGTTGCTGAAAGAGGTTGAGAGGTGTGTGTGTGTGTGTGTGTGTGTGTGTGTGTGTGTGTGTGTGTGTGTGTGTGTGTGTGTGTGTTAGGTAGGTAGCATACCTCTCAACTGTCCAAATTTTTCAGAATGTCCAGATTTTTGCCCCATATTTTTTGTCTGTTCCTCATAAATTTTGTGATTTTCTAGAAAATCATTGAAGGCTAAAGTTGCTAAATAATGACAGACATTTGAGTTTCAGACTTCATATCCTTTAGAAAAATTCATACTAGCACAAATCCTGTTATTCTAGCAACTTTCTCATACTAGCACAAATCCTGTTATTCTAGCAACTTTCTAAGTTCACAAGAGCATTATTTAATATCTGTCCCTGTTTATTTTAGGCTTTGTCCATATTTCTTGCACTAAGAGGTAGGTAGGGGTGTGTGTGTGTGAATGAAACATCCTAGTTAGTGGTAGTTAGTGGTAGCAGGTGGTTAGTAATTTACTCAAGCTCAAAACCTGTACCTTAGTTACAGAAAACAAAAGCATAAATTCTCTACCCCAACTACCATGCTGCATTTTTCAAAGAACTGACATTTCAGGTTAATTTTCAATTCAAGGAACCGAGTTTGAGTGAATTTATATTATATTACTGAAGAGGCATTACAGCATCGACACTAAAAGAGCGAACCGTGAATTACGAGAATGGCCGTAGCTTGGCTGGGGAGGGGGATAGCAGTTTGAGAGCTGTGAGTACAAATTTGAAAATCCTAGCTACACCCCTGATTAGGATCAATGAAAGAAATAGACTACAGAGAGTCAATAAAACCCCAAAAGTTAAATGTCTGATAAAACAAATAAACACAGTAATCAGGACTGTCCATAGAGATTCATGTGATATAACAGAAGTAAATAGGATATATTACTGCACAGCTAAATTAATAAGAGATAAAGTCTTACCACAAAAATATGGGGTAGTAAGGGAAAGGAAGAGAATGCCATCAGAGAAGTATCGAATAGAGAAAACTATAAAACAATTAAGACAAAGTGTCACTGTAAGAAGAGTACAGAAGCAGGAACAGATCAACAAAAATACTCAGAAAGATAGACGTGATAAAAGCAATGGGCACTATCTGAACAGATCAGGATCTATCATGCAGTATCGCAAATAATAAACTAAAAATATCAGCACAAGCAAAAACACTTATAAGATATACAGATAAATATAAAGGAAAGGTACAAAATCTGAATTTATTGATGACCCAAAAAAGTTTGATGTTTATAGAGAATTAGGAAACAAGGCAAAAGGAATTGAAACACCACCAAAAAAAAGAAGAAATCGATACATTTTGGAGAAATATCTAAGAAGATCCTGTAGAACATAGCAAAGATGATAAATGGATAGAAGAAGTAAAAAAAGAATAATACGTTCAAATATACAAGATATGAAATGGAATGAAGTAACAACCAAAGAGACTGAAACAAAGTTAAAAAAGGCTCCGAATTAGAAACCCTCAGGCCCAGATACAGTACCTAACTTCTAGCTAAAAGTATTAATATCTTTATGTAAAGATTTAGCCATGAGTAAGAACTATTTGTATGTGCACCCTGAACAGACACCAACCTTGTTAACAACAAGAAAAACAATGGTCCTACTTAAAAGAGAACCGGCAAGCTATCCTACAAACTATAGGCCAGTAACTTGCCTTCTGGTGACATATAAAATATACACTGGAATTGATGCTGACAGAGTTTATAGTCATTTAGAAGATAACTCAATCATGGCACTAGAGCAAAAGGGTAATAAAAGAAAGTCATATGGAACAAAGGATCATTTACTGTTAAATAAAGTCATAATGGAGAACTGTAAAAAGGGGTATGGCCTGGATAGACTACAAAAAAAGCATTAGACAGTATCCCACATTCAGGGATAGAAAGTGCTTAAAAATGTATAAGATACACCGTGCACTGATCAATTACATTACAGTGACCACTGACCATGTAACAGTGCCAAACTAATTTGCAGATAAACTACTATAAGCCCTTAACCCATTAAGTTGTCTACTTAACAGATTAGTTCATGGCTACAATTTGGCTCCCAGAAAACAACAAAGTGCAAAGACATCCCATCTTCTTTTGTGGATGATTTAAAACTTTATAGTTCATCAGATGAGGAACTGAAAGCACAACTGCAAGTGGTCAAAACTTTTTCAGATCATATAAGAATGTCATTTGGTCTTGATAAATGTGCAAAAGCAACCTTTAAAGCAGGAAAACTGCAGCAGCAGGAAAACATCACTTTGGGACAAGAATGTGATATAAAAGGACTTGAGCAAGAGGGAGTGTATAAATATTTGGGATGTATCAACAATAAAGCATGAACAAGTGTGAATAAAACTTAGTAAAGAATATTTTAGAAGATTTGAATTAATACTGAAAACAGAGTTGATATCTAGGAACAAAGTCCAAGCTATAAACCAATTTACTCATTCTGTCCTAATTTATAGTTTTGGAGTGACTGACTGCTATCAAAATGTGTTAGATAGGTTGGACAGGAAAACAAGAAAGATGCTTCATGCTCATCAAATGATTTATAAAAATCATTGCATAGCAAGACTGTATATTCCCTGTTTTGAATGAGGTATGGGCCTCCTTGAAATTGATTACTTGTATAGCCCTGCAATGGTAGGACTGCATACATATCTGCTGACCTCACAAGATCTAAACATAGTAAGTTTTAAAATATGAGGAGAATTAATCTAAATGACTTCCCTGCTTAGTTTTGCATAAACATATCGGCATCAAGCAAGAATGGACACCAAACCAGAAGTAGAACAAAATCAGGCAGCAACTGAATTGCCATAAAACAAAAGAAAGAATATAAGTTGAAGGATCAGATGAGAAGGCAAGAAATATGGAAAATGCATAAATATAGTTGCAAGTATAGAAGATTCTTGGAACAATCTCATGTTTATCAGGATCGAATGTAGGAATGATTAAGGAGGGGAGAATTTAAACCAAAGATGAAAGGTTAATATTGGTGGCTTAAGATAGTGGACTATGTATATGTCAGTCCATTGAACATTTGGGAGAAACTGACAAAGGTAGGTTTCATAAAACAGAATTGGAAACAATCACACATCTTGTTGCTGGCTGTGATAAACTAATGGCAGAAAGATTGTATACTGAAAGGCATAATAATGTGGCAAGACTATTGCATTGGGGATTGTGCAAACATTATAACATTGAAGTAGCTGAAAACACTGGAAAAATGAGCCACAAAGCATCATAGAAAATTATGAAGTTTATATCACATGAGATCATCCATTACAAACAGTTAAAAAATAGATGTGAGAAAACCAGATATAGTAGTCCATGAGAAGAAGACAAAAGTAGCAGTGATCATTGAAATTGCTGCACCCAGTGACTATAGTGTCTTACATACAGAGAGACACAAAGTCATAAAATACCAGGATTTGTAGACAGAAATGAGGGCAATGTGGAAGAAAGATGCCCAGACAGTTCTAGTAGCAATAGGCAGAATGCGTCTTATAAAAAAGAATTTACAACCAAATTTGGACAAGTTTCCAAGTTACCAATATCTGAAACTCTATACAAATTGCAGAAGGAGACATTACTGGGCATATTTGCAAGTGCTGGGAAGAGCACTTCTGGCTAACATCAAATATTGCAACAATACTAATTTTATGAACTTTATTCATACTTAGGAATGGGGTCCATTCCTGCCTTGGTATTAGAAACACAAAAGACTTGGAGAAATGTAAAAAAAACCTCACGTGGACCCCAGGGAGATGAGCTATACAGTAGAATGTATATCTCAATGGAGAGATGATAAATCAGCAAACAAAGGAGAATAGCAATGCCAGAATTGATTCCATCCTCAAGTCTTGGTGAGTATCTTCACAAGGCTGACCCCGTTTTTCACAAAATCTCAGCACAACGGCACTGATATATAGACTGCATTTTATATAGCATGTATCATAGATAGTAGTAGGTTAAGAAATAAAAAGGATAGCTGGGCGCACAAGACCCAGGATAAAAAAGTGCCCATTCCTTGTAGGCATACTGGTGCTAGAAATTGAGAAAATGACAGTATAGAATCCTCAGTACATTGAAACCTTCCTACAATGTGCCCAGACCAGGCTCAGGGGGAGAATGCCCCCCCCCCGTTGTAGAAGGAAATAGAAGCCTGCAAAAATCACAAAAATTGATAGGCCAAAAAAGAGCCATAAAGACAATACAGTGGACTACTGAGGATAAGAAAAAAATTATGGACTGCTACTATATGCAAGAAGCCCAGAATTTCCAGGTAGAAGATACACAAAAAGATTAAGAGAGAAATCACAGGAAAGAAAAATATTTTCAGAAATAAAAATTTCAGAAGCTTCAAATAGATATCTGTCTTAATTAATACAATATATTTATGAAAACCATTATATAGGCCAAGAAACCTTGAACCATTTGGAAAAAAAGAAGTGACTGATAAAGTGCAAAAATATAAAGAACAAAATTTAGAGATATTTGAAAGGTATCAAAAAGAAATATGGACATGAGAAAGAGAGATCTGATATAGAGCAATATTTATAAAAAGGAAAAAGCCAAATTAATCAATATAAAAAGCAGTCCCAAAGATATTTGAAGAGAAATACAGGCAAAAACATCTGGATATGGAAAATTTACAATGCAAAACAATAAGAAAACAAAGAGGAAAAGGAGAAATGAGGATTAGTAATGGAGAAGTTCAAGAAATAGAAACTGAGGTTTTGGATTATCTGCAAAGTGAAGGATTTAGTGTAGAACATGTAATTTTGATAACAGCACAGGAGGATAGAGCAATGGATCCCCAAATTAAGGAGAAACCAGTGGAGCAGGAAGCAACTGATCAATTGCAATATGAAGATACTTTGGAGCCTTCCATAGCAAACCAGTACAAACGTTCAGTTGGAGTTGCACAGCATGGAAAGGAACTAGAAACTGTGGCAACTCTGATGCAGTCAGTGTTATAAAGCAATAGGCCAGTGAGTTCCCATATGAAAGAGCAATGGATGACACAGGATGAAACTGAAGAGAATGTGGCACAGGAAGATATCCTCAAACATTCTGTAGAATGCCCACAGGAAATGGAGAACAAAGAATGTGCCCTCAGTTTAGAAGAAAATGATGTAAGAGAAGAGTTGCTTGATTTAATAGAGATGGACAGACATATTAAGTTCAATGAAAGAAACAGACTACAGAAAGTCAATAAAACCCCAAAAGTTAAAAGTTTGATAAAACAAATGAACACAACAATTAGGACTGTTCATAGAGATTTATGCAATATATTAGAAGTAATAGGATATATTATTGTGCAGCAAAAATAATGACATATAATGTCTTACCACAAAAACACAGGGCAGTAAGGAAAGGAAGGGAATAAATGCCATACTTAGATATGTTGGTAGATAAACAAATTTACTCTAGTTAACTATGTCAGATACTTGAACATAGTCAAAAACAAATGGATACCAAACAGATAGAGACGCTTAATTTATTTCACAAAAGATAAAGCTTTCAGGAAACTCCCTTCATCAGTATTCAACATTCATTTTAAAAAACACATCATATATACCTTAATAAAATGCAACATTTGACACAGCCAACCAATAAGCAATAGATAACAATTAAATACTCAAATACTTTCAAACTTTATAACCATCCCACACAAATATACCTAAAATATTGCATACTAAAATATTAGTACACACATATTTTTCATTTATACTGCTTCTGCTTATTTATTAGAATAGGTTTTATCATAATCATATTATTTAATCCGGTTGGTTATTAGCCTCTGAACTGGTGATCCATTAATACTCTACCATCTCAAGCTTGTTATTCCCCACCTCTAAGGTCCCTTTACATTATTTCTAACACTTTAAACTTAAAGCCGTGTAAATTACCCCTGTCCATAATATGTTTTGCTAACACATTTGTTACTATATTCCTTCTAATTTCCGATTTATGCTCTATAATGCAGTCAATCAGCCACCTTGAACATTTACCTACACAAAAACATTCACATTTCATGCATGTTCCCAAATATACTATAAACGCAGTGTTGCATGTTGCTTGACATCTAATTTCACACTTCCTATTAGTTATAGGATGTTCAAAATATGTTAACTTATAAATATTTCTATTTGCTATCAGAATAGTTACATTAACATTAAAGTCCTTATAACATAGCTGCCTTTTCAAATTAACACTATTTTTATAGGTAAATCTCGGTTTATTTCCCAAGATAGTTACCAATTCCTCCATCGACATTAATATTCTCCAATTCTTTTGAATAATATTTTCTACCTGTCTAGTCATATTATTATAAGTGGCAACATATCTAATGAAACTCCCTTTAGAACAATTCACTTTAAGTAATTAGTCTTCCGATATTGCTTCACAATAAAATGGACGTGCTGTAGATAACCTATTACTTAGTATATCGTTCATAGCATTTTGAACTAAATCTTTATTATATCCTCTACTAATAAAATCATCAACTAGATCCCCCATTTGCTCCTTACATTTAGCCTCAACTGTGTTAAGTCTACTAATCATTAAAAACTGCCCCTTAACTATTCCATAAAATATACGTTTAGCATGCATACTTTTAGCATTTATATACCTATTAACTTGTACCTCTTTTAAATACATGTTTCCAGCTGTCCCAGTTCCTTAAAAAGATATACATCAAGGAATGCAATGTTTTCACTTGAATAATTCATTTTAAACTTTAAAAAAGGCATTGAGATATTCAGATATTCTACAAAGCTAAATAAATCCTGTAGATTTCCTTTCCATATCATAAAACAATCATCAACGAAACATTGATAAAATACAAGATTATCTCTATAAGGATTAGAAGCACCATTAACATATTCACATTCCCACTGATTAAAGAAAATATTAGCATAGGTATTAGCCATGGCTACACCTGCTAATTGTAAGAATGGTTGCCCATTAAACAGAAAAGTGTTCCTAGTTAGAACAATTAAGCTACATGTGCAAAATAAACACCACAAGGGTAAATGCAAACCTTTTTAATGTCTTAAAACCAGAAGTCTTAGCACTTTTGTTCACCACCTCATGTATGGGTGGTGAACAAAAGCACTACGACTTCTAGTTTTAAGACATTAAAAGGGTTTGGATTTACCCTTGCAGTATTTATTTTGCATTTTTGGATTTACAGTGCATTGTTGTGGAACCTGGCTTTGGTTTGTTGTTCAGTTAAACTACATATGTTTTCTATTGCTCTACCATCCATATCTACACTACTACATAAAAATTCACGTATAGAATTTGTACCATATTCATTGAGGATCACACTAAAGAGAGAACTGATGTCAAGCGTAACCATTATATAGTCATTCAACTTTCTATTCTTATACCACATGTATCATTTGCCAAAAAATCACCAGTATCCTTAATGTAGCTAGGGCATAATGGTAGATATTTACTCAAAACACGTTGTACATAAATGGACAAGGGTTCAGTCACCCTTCCTCTCCTTCAGACAATAGGTCTCATTGGAGGTTTGGCTATGGAGTTATGTAACTTCAGAATTCCATAAATCACTGGTATGACTGGACAGGGTACTGTAAAGTAATTTAAAAGTTCAAGGAAAATATCACCCTAAAGTTGGAGGTCATAAATAAATATATTAACATCAGAAATACATTTCTTAACTTCAACAAAACTAATCAGCTTAAAAGTTGAGCATCTAATAAAAGTTTGTTCATTAAAGCAGTATATTCAGATTTATTAAAAAGGACAATAGCACCACCTGTATCTGCTTGTTTAACAACTATGCTATTATCTCGACTTAATTCAGAAAGTGCTTTATACTCTTCATAAGATAAATTAAATGTCTTTTGAACTTTACTCATCTCACCATCATATAGTGAACGCAAATCTTGTTACATACATTCATAAACGCATTCAATATAGGACAGTTTAGGAATAAATGCACTTGATTTCTTACATACATTAGTAATTTCATTTATTGTGTCATTAAAAATAAGCTTTAAACTCACATTCCTAATAAATGTCTGTAAATCTGTTAGTGCATCAACAATGGTATCTGATTTAGTGGGTATAAATTGTAGACCTTTCTCAAACAAACTAATATCAGCTTCTGATACAGTATAGTCTGATAAGTTCACTAAAGCATTAGTACACTTACTTTTTAATATTTTCATCCTTGTTTGCTGTGAGGTAGCAGGCTCTCATTCTTTCTTTTCATTCCATTTGAATCCATCCGTTGTTGCGACCTTCCTCATGATTGCTGCCGCTTCTGCACTTCTACCTTCTCTGGTAGTTTTACCATCATGGGCTTTGTAATCTTGGAAAAAGCCTCTCCATTTTGTAAAGCAGAAGTCATATTTGTAGATTCATGAGAAGTACTAGCAGCTATTGACATTATTGTTCCTGATGGAACTGCTTGTTTAGCTGAGCTACTAGAACTCGCCCACTGATTTGCTAACTCATTCACTGTTTGAATATGCACATCCTCATTGGTTTCATGCACAGTCTGAGCTAACATCATAGAGGCACTTTCATTGATTGTCCGCCCAACAGCACCATTGGACATTCCATATACTATAGATTGCTGATTGGTCAAATGTTCATTTTCTCCAGTAAATGTATCTAATTCATGCATTGCACCCTTCCTCATCTGATTACTCAAGTTATTATTATTTACTACAGTGTTTGAACCTTTGGGTCACAAAAAATATGACCCAAATTGAAATCATTAATATCTCTAAGCAATTTTAGCTGTTTTGTTGCTTCAAGTCACTTATCAAACACAGTAAATCTATCAAGCATTTGTTGGTATAAAACGCAGAATTCCCCAAACATGGGAGAAACAGTAATTTCATTCTCAAGTTTAAAAATTTCTTCAGAAAATAATTCTCTGTATTAGCAAAAAACGCATTCATTAGGACCATATAGTCTGCACTCAATTTTAAATTGAGTTGCTGCCATTTTTTTAGAAGTTCGGGGTATACATTTGCATATGCTAACATTTTTAGCACTTGCAACCCTCTCACCACTACATTGTTCCAGATAAGCTAAAAAGCTCAGCCACTGCCATTGGAGTCTCTTGTATGCCTGCACTTTTAAGTCCAACTTAGTTAGCAGGACATCCAAGTTGTTAGTAGATTGGGGAGCAGCTCCCATGTTAACTTCATTAGTAGTCATCATTTTAGCTAGCAGAGGGTTATTTGACATCAATAAAATGTCCCATATAGTACATTTACTTACTGAAGCTGTTGAAAATCTTTCATTTTCAGATAAATTATGGATAGGATGTGTAATATTGCTAGTTCTTCTTAAACGCCCACAGAGGCTAAATGTAAGGAGCAAATGAGGAATCTGGTTGATGATTTTTATTAGTAGAGGATAGAATAAAGATTTAGTTCAAAGTTCTATGAGCAATATACTAAGTAATAGGTTATCTACAGCATGTCCATTTTTTGGTGAAGCAATATCGGAAGACTTATTACCTAAAGTGAATTGCTCTAAAGGGAGTTTCATTATATATGTTACCACTTATAATAATATGACTAGACAGGTAGAAAATATAATTAAAAAAAAATAGTGAATATTAGTATCGATGCAGGAATTGGTAACTATCTTAGGGAATAAACTGAGATTTGCCTATAAAAATTGTGTTAATTTGAAAAGGCAGCTATGTTATAAGGACTTTAATGTTAATGTAACTATTCTGATAGCAAATAGATATGGCACATATCCATGCTATGACTATAGTTGCTATAAAAATATTTACTAGTTAACATATTTTGAACATCCTATAACTAATAGGAAGTATGAAATTAGATGTCAAGCAACATGCAACACTACTTTTATAGTATATTTGGGAACATGCATGAAATGTGAACGTTTTTATGTAGGTAAATTAGAAGGAATATAGTAACAATGCGTTAGCAAAACATATTATGGACAAGGGTAATTTACATGACTTTAAGTTTAAAGTGTTAGAAATAATGTCCAGGAACCTCAGAGGCAGGGATTTGGGGTCTATATTACATTATCGAAGTTTCAAAACTTTGAATCTGTTATGGTCGACACCATATAATCGAAGTCTTGAAATATCGAAAATGTAATAAAACGCAACGACCTACAAAACAAACCATTTAAATGCTCTAAGCAGAGGGGCAAGCCCACCTGCACCCCCCCCACAACCCCGCTACTTAAATATACCAACTCCAAGATAGCACTACAGTGCAGAAAAGGGAAATCTTCATTTTCCGTGCTGTACGGAGATCTCCGTTAAAAGATTGGAAGTTTCAAGACTTCGATCATATGGTGTCAACCATATCAGATTCGAAGTTTTGAAATTTCGATCTTTTGATATAGACCTGGGATTTGAATAACAAGCTTGAGATGGCAGAGTATAAATGGAGTATAAATGGACCACCAGTTTAGAGGTTGATAAGCAACCTGGATTTAATAATATGATTAGGATAAAACCTAGTCTAATAAATAAACAGAAGCAATATAAATGAAAAATATGTGTGCACTAATATTTTATTATGTAATATTTTAGGCATATTTGTGTGGGATGGTTTTAAATGTGTGAAAATATTTGAGTATTTAATTATCTATTGCTTATTGGTTGGCTGTGCCACATGTTTATTAAGGTATATATGATGTGTTTTTAAAATGAATGTTGAATACTGATGAAGGGAGTTTCCCGAAAACTTTATCTTGTGTGAAATAAATTACGTTTCTCTATCTGGTTGGTATCCATTTGTTTTTGATACTTAGATATGTTACCAATACATGTAACTCTCAATGAATTGCAAAAGGATTCTTTGCTGAGCACAATACAACTGTTGCGAAGAGCACTTATGACTATCATCAAATATTGAAACAATACTAATTTCATGAACTTTAATCATACTTTCACTTAGAATGGGGTCCATTCCCATCATGGTATTAGAAACCAAAAAGATTTGGAGAAATTAAAAAAGGAAGAAGTCACATGGACCTCAGTGAAATAATCTATATAGTAGAATACCTGTGTGATTGTGGTTCTCTTTTCTGCTGTCTCTGGAAACAAATATGTTCCTCTACATGGATCAGTATGACATTACACTGGTATTATATCTAGTAATTGGTGCAAGATCTGCAAGGGTGAGACCTGCAAAACTCCTAGAGTGTTCCCAGTGAGATGCTGAAAAGTCTGTTTAACAATGATGATTAATCCTGGTCAGTGTTTTATGTCCATGAGGATAGCAGTCCATGCATTCACCTTAATCTTAGATGAGGATGACACATGTCTACTTTCTCACATATGATGTCTCTGCCCACATGGTACTGGTCAACTATGTCCCAATTGTGGTGCTGATGGAATGCCAGCTGCTTATGGATTCTTCCATGAAATGGAGGGCAACAGCTTCAACAACATGGATACTGCCTTCCAGTGTGGTCATAAACACAAGCTTTATATGTTTCAAACATGGTAATAATCATTAGCGTGTTGACTCATATTTGCCTGTATTTGGATATCATTAAATGGTCAATTGCTGGGTCTATTCAAGTGTTAGAGGCTTGCAGTATACCTGCTCACTGTCTCTTGCTAGAAAAAGCAAGTGCTGCAGTTTCCACTATCCTAAACTCCTGTTTCTACATAGCTCTCCTAACAGCTAGTTCTATATATGCAAAACTAAACTCTAAACCTAAAACTCTCACTCAGTTCCCAAATTGACTCTTAGTCTGTTACTCTAACCTCCACACCCCTCCCTAATCCTAAAGTCCCTAACTGTTCCTTACACCTAAAACTCAAACCTGCTCCTTAAACTTAAATTGCCAATTCTCTCCCTAACCCAGAACCTCCCTTAGTGCTAAAAAACCCTAAAACTGTAACCTTTGCTCATTAAGCTTAATTTTCACGATCAGTCCCTAACCCTAAAACTCCCTTCCCACTCTCTAACCCTAAATTTCCCCTCCTGGTCTCTAATCCTAACTCATCCCCACCTTCCTCTATCTCCACACACTTGATTGCTTGATCTCATATTCGAGTCCAAACACAAGCAGCAGTCTAACTAATCTACAAAGCACTTGAGTCCCTGTCTTTGAGATGGTGGTTTTCAAAAGATTGAGATTAGTGTGCCTGTAGTGAAAGCACAATTTCCTGTATTTTTCCCACTAACTCATTCAGTCTATGCACGTCTTTGAATTGCCCCTCCTTACACATTACTGATCACCACCCTATTTCACATATTGCAGTGTGTTATTTCTTTCTGAATACTCCTACTATGAAATGCTACTACTCAAGCAGTACTGGGTAATTGTAACTCTCAACTGTCCAGATTTTTAAAGAATGTCAAGATTTTTGCTTAATATTTTCTGTATTTTCCATATAACATTTTTGTTTTTTTTAACAAATTATTGAAGAATGATGTCTCCAAATAATGGAGACATTTGAGTTCAGACTTCATACCTTTTTGAAAATACATTTTAATTCAAAACTTATTATTCTGTCAACTTTATAAGATCAATACTTAAAAACTGTTCCTATTTTGAGGTGTTTGTCAAGTAATTTTTGTTGGCTTTGTCAAGATTTATTGTATTTAGATGGTGACAGATATGTGGGTAATAACATCTTCACAGTAGACAATCAAAATATATAACTGCATAAATACAATCAAATAGATTTATATAACTTTGGATTTATTTAATTACTAAAGCATGTGGATATTATATGCATCATTCCTTTGTTATAGCTTACATATTACCCAATTATATATACTTATTCCAGTAATCAAATCAAACTTAAATATGGTACTGTCATTCTACTAATAATTTTTACTAACAATATTCTACTGTTTTCTTTATTCTGAGCTAACACAACTCATATTTTCAAAACTCTTTTCTCACTTTCATTCATACTAATATTTGCAGCTTAATCATTACTATAAACTACATGTCAGAAGGTAATTTATCACTTCACAACTAACAACCGCAACTATTTATGTGAACAATTGTGATGTATGGTAAGTATCTACTGGAGACAAAAATGTGTAACTTCAGGAATTGTTAAATGGGCATACTATGTTTGCAATATTTAATTTCATTCTATATTTTTCATGTTTAATATATATGCAGTGTTTAATTTACTTGCAGTACTCATGGAATGTTTCATTTGTCTCATCTTAATGTATATTAACTATTAAATGCTATCTATCATATGTTTAGTTTTGTTTTGTTTTTACTCTAGGGTGTGGTTGAACATGGCACCTGTATCAGCCTAATAACATGGCTAACCATTTCAAAGTTTTTAAAAACATACATGGGTTGAACATTGATTTATATATAGCCACTGTGTTGAAACTGTTGTCTCACTGTTCTGAGAGACTGATCGGCAAATATACAGAGCTGAGAATATTTTTTTGGTTTTTTTTTTTTTTTTGTTGTTTTTGCTAGATCTTCTGTTGAAACTGTTTTCCCAGCCCACCCCCATTTTCTGCTGTTGTCTTCAGTTGGTTGGTAGTAAATGCTATTCATAAATTGTTGGAACCTGTGTTCTGAGAGACTACCTAAAATCTGTGTGCAATTATATAGAGCTGAGTATATTTTTTTGGTTATAGAGTTTGTTAATTGTTGCTTAGATCTGTGTTGAAACTGTTGTCTCACTGTTCTGAGAGACTGATCAGCAAATATACAGAGCTGAGAATATTTTTCTGGTTTTAAAGTTTGTACTGTTAGTTGTTGCTTAGATCTCTGTTGAAACTGTTTTCTCCACCCCACCCCCATGTTCTGCTGTATCTTCAGTTGGTATAGTAACAGCTGCATTCAGATTGCTGGAACCTGTGTTCTGAGAGACTATCTTACAGATTATCTGCAATTATACAGAGCTGAGTATATATTTTTTTGGTTATTGAGTTTGTTAATTGTTGCTTAGATCTGTGTTGAAACTGTTGTCTCACTATTCTGAGAGACTGATCGACAAATATACAGAGCTGAGAATATTTTTTTGGTTTTAAAGTTTGTGCTGTTAGTTGTTGCTTAGATCTCTGTTGAAACTGTTTTGTCCCACCCACTCTCCCTATTTTTGGTTTGTGGTTTAAATTTGGTGGCTTTTGCAGTTGCCCGCCCCACTATGGATTTGATCTGGTACACTCCCCCAGTCTCATCTCTTTACCACATTCTACCTAATAAACTCTTTCTGCACTTGCTTTTAGTCCTATTTAATTGCATTTTTTAAACTGCATTTCGTCTAATATTGCTGCATACTCGTGTGCTAGCTTGCACTGCATGTGACTTGTTTTTTACTACTGTTTTTGCTACTTTTCTGTAAAAAAAAACAAAAAAACAAAAAAACTGTAAGCCTGTTTCCTACCTTTCCTGTAACTAGTATTTCAGATACAGATTTGCTGTATCCAGGACTGTATGTAAGCTTCTGAGCCCCCCAAGCCTTTCTGTGTTGGAGGGAAGCCTTCCAGCTTATCAGTGGGAGTGGTAAGCACTAGGTAAACTGTCTACCACATAAGGAGTGGTTCTGGCCCAGAAATTGTATTTATTGACCGTTTGGGCAATCTCTTCCATCTCTCTCAACTTTCTGATTTTAAAGCCTGCATTTGCACTTGTTTCTGTCCTGTAACTCATCTAGTGCAGATACAGATTCTTAGTTTTAGCACTTAAATTAGCTTGTTCATGCTCAGCACTTGTTCAGAACTTGTAAGCACTAAATAAGCTACTAATTACTATAGCACTCTATCTTCCTCATTACCTAGATGAAAACAGTTTTTGTACTTACTTTTCTCACTTACTTAGAGAAAAACAGCTCTTGTACTCACTTTCCTCACTTATCTAGAGGAAAATAAATTTTTTATTCAGGCATGTCCAAGGGTCAGCTCCCAGTGTTCTTTCCTGTCTATCTGATGAATCTGGGCATCTTGAGACAATGTAGAAATTGCCTCATGTACACTGACAACCCTCTCTTCCTACCACCCAACACTACAAACTGTGAGAGATGCACTTATCTAGCCAAACTGGAGGTAAAGCTTTCTCTAACCAAGACTGAACTTGACAGGCATAAGGAGAAGGTAAACATTTGGACCACACCACACTCCTCACATAGTCTCACTAAATCTACACCACCAAAATCCACACACAGTAACACAAAAAACATTTGCAGAGGCTCTCAATAATAATCTGTCTAAGCAAAAGAGACCTCCAAAGCAGAAATGCAAGCAACCTCCATCCCCCAACACAACCCAAATGACACATAGCCCACAGACTCAGTGTGCAACTCAACCATAGCCAATAAGGCAAAACAATGTACCCAACACACTAGTCATAGGTGACTATATAGTCAGGCACACTGATTTCCCACTCACCAGGCTAGACAAGGAAAAGGTTACTGTTAGCTGCCTGTCGCGGTGCCAGGATCTGCCACATAACCACGCACTCAGGTCACTCCACACCAAGTACAAATATGACTCTATCATTGTCCATGTTGGTGTGCATGACCTGAAACATACCTCCCTGGACTACATGAAAAGAGACATGGAAGAGCTCTCCGATCTTGTAGCCCAGGCAGGTTTGACCCTAGCCCTGAGTAGCATTCTGCCATCGCCGAGAATGATACTGCAGTACAAGGACAAAATGATTGACTTCAACAATTGGTTAAGCTTCTGGTGTCATTCTAAGGGGATCCAGTATCTGTCTGCTTGAGATGACATAGTTGACAGACCACGATGCTTTGCCACAGATGGCCTGCACCTGTTGCCCCTGGAATTCCAGATACTGGCTAAGGCTCTTGCTGCCCCTATAGTGCCTTTTTTAGGCAGGGTTCAAATAAAAAATTCACCACCATAACAGGAACAGGCAAACAAAAATTGAAGGTAATGCTACTCAATGCTAGAAGTCTAAATCTCAAAATGCACTCACTCGAGGCACTCCTTAAAATGGAGAACATCAATATCTGTGCAGTGACTGAGACCTGATTCAAGGCTCCAGAGAGCACCCCTGCACCACCAGGCTATAACTCATACCACACTTTTTGGCCATGTAACCTGGACCGAAACAACAAAGGCGGAGGTGTGTCCATATTCATTAAGGATATCCGCACCTCCAGGCTAGTTGCTCAGCATAATGCAGCCGAGGTTATCCAAGTGCAACTAACTCTGGGAAAAACTGTAATCCAAATTGCAGCTTGCTACAGATCCCCCACCATGCCCGAGGATTCCCACTCCTCTTTTCTTGATGTACTGGAAAATATTAGGGTTCAACCAAACCCCCTAATAATGGGTGACTTCATCTACCCCGCCATTAACTGGGAAAACTACTCGTGTTCCAACTCCTTAGCTCAACGCTTTCTGGAATTCATAAACTCCAATGCCCTAGATCAACTTATCCTCACCCCCACCAGGGTCAACAATATCCTAGACCTAGTCATTACCAACATGAGTGACTGGTGTTCCACACCTGAAGTCAACTCCTCATTGGTCTGATCCAACCATAAGCTTATCACCTTTGATATCCATATCCCGTCCCCACCCCCCATTAAGGAAACCACAGTAAAAAAGTTCTCCAAAGCCAACTTCATGCTTCTTAAGACAGAAGTGGTGAACTTCATGACACCCACGCAGATGGACAATACAGTTACAACTGCTGAATCCTACAAAAACTGCACTCTATAAGCACTTACATGAGTGCATGGATCGTGCTATCCCAAACAGAACCAAGACGCTATCCTCCAAAAAAAGGAAGCTAATCTGGTGGTTCCCTGCCATAAACTAACTGTACAACAGAAGGAAAAAACTGTTGCAAAAGAGAGTAAAATCCCATGAGTGGAGGAGCTCCCTGGTCAGCCTCAGTAAGAAGCTGAGATCCCTTATAAGACCCTCCAAAGCTAGCTATGAAAACAAAATCACCACTAAATCCAAGGACAACCACAAAGCATTCTATAGCTATGTCAAGAATCTAGATGGCAACACCCAGATCTGCTCTCAGTTACAGCACAAAGGCACGAAAATTACAGAACCAACTGATATTGTCAACATCCTGGCAGATCGGTTTAGTGCTAAGTTTAGCCCCCTCTCACCCCCTAAAGGGCCCATATCTATACAGGAAGAAGAGTCCCTGTAATCACAACTATGCAGGTAAAAGCTGCACTCTCTAAAGCCAAAAACACAGCATCCATGGGACCGGACAACATCCCAGGCTGCGTTTTACATGAACTTCAGAATGAACTGGCTCCCCACTTAAGCACCATGTTCAATAATAGTCTTGCATCAGGCTTTGTGCCTACTGAATGGTGCACAGCAACAGTTATCCTAATCCACAAAGGGGGAGCCACCACTGATCCTGGGAACTATTGACCTATTAGCCTGATGAGCCTGGTCTGCAAGGCCATGGAATGTATCATCATGGAACTCATAAACAAAGACATTGGTAACCTCCAAACTCTGGATCCCACCCAGTTCGCGTTTGTGAAAGGCAGATCATGTCTCCTGAACCTGATCGACTTCTTTGAGGCAGTCACCAAAGCCATGAATGAGGGTAAGGTGGTTCACACAGCCTATCTTGACCTCGCCAAGGCTTTTGACACCATCCCCCATTCTGGAATTATAGCTAAACTCACTAAACTAGGTATAAATTCCTACGTCACAAGATGGGTTGCCAACTGGCTCACTGACAGAACCCACACTGTAAAAGTTGCAGACTCCAAATTTGTCCTCAAGGCAGTGACAAGTGGAGTGCCACAGGGTTCCATCCTGGTGCCTCTCCTGTTTGGTATCTACTTCCCTGAAGTACAGGCTAACACAGAAGGCCTCTGGCTGACAAAGTTCGCAGATGACTGCAAACTAGGAGCCATACTCAAGTCCCCAAATGATGTGGACATCCTACAGGAGGGCCTCACTGAGACAGATGCCTGGTGACAGAGCCATGGCCTCAAGCTCAATGCCAAAAAGTGCAGTGTCATCCCCTTTGGTAAAAACTCTGTACCCATGAACTACCACATAGGCAGCAATCTACTTAACACCGAATGCATGATAAGAGACCTTGGGACCCAGGTGGACAGTAGTCTCTCCTTTGATAGTCACATCACCACAGTAGTCAGGAAGTCCTTCTACATGGCACACCTCATCATAAAAGGGTTCTCATCCAGGAAAAAAGAGGTCATTGTTCCCCTCTACTCGTCACTCATTAGACCCATTATAGAGTACAACGCCCCTTTTGGAATGTACCTCACAAGACATCTGCAGCAGCTGTAAAGGCCACAGAAGTACCTCACAAAGAAGATTACTGGGCTCAAACAAATGCCCAACACTGACTACGTCAAAAAACTCCAGCTTTACTCCATAGCATATTGCCTACTCCGAGATGATCTGTGCCTAACATATAAAGCTATGTCAAACCCAGAGCTGTTGGACATGCTACATCTAAAGAAATCCCAATCCCTCCAAGCTACATGCTCTAGGGACCTAAACCTTGTCACCACAATAAACATGATATGCTGGAGGGATAGATTCCTGTCCCTGAGACTTTCTATACTCTGGAACAAGCTAACCATCTATGTCAAGCAAAGTTCTTCATTAGCACTCTTCAAGAAAAATCTTGATGAGTGGATGGGAAATAGGAAATAAACCTCGGGGATCACTTCTGTGTCTCTGCTGGACAGTGGCACAGGAAAATAACTTTCTTGGGTGGCGTAAGCTATGGTACCTTTCTGGCTAGGCTTACATAGGATCTTGGGCCGACAGCCTAGTACCTACCTATGATCCTATGAACCTATGAGCTAAAGGTTACCTGTAATGCCTATACTAGCAAGGTCAGAAATAATAATCATCAAAAATAGTCAAAAACAAACTAGAAAAGGAAAGGAGTGGATCAATCATGCTCAGAGAACTGAAAGGTTTTGAGTGTGTGGTCTTTAGGCAGCACTGGTACAAGTAAGACTTCAAAAGATTAGAGGGAACAATGATATATATATGTATATATATATATATATATATATATATATATATATATATATATATATATATATACAGTGTTCTGCTAGTTACTTATAAAAGTAATAAGTTACTATTACTAGTTACTTTTAAGTGAAAGTAATATATTACTATTACTTATCACTTTTCTAAAAAGTATTATATTACTATTACTAGTTACTAACTAAAGTAACTAGTTACTCTTGAGTTACTTTTACATAAGTATAGTATATCAATTATCATATTCAGATTTACTGAAACAGTACTTCTGTGTGAGGAATACATGCTTACTGCATATGAATATGAGTGTATTAAAGTTGTATACACAGTGTTACAATAATGATGAATATCATTTTAAAGTTTACAAAGTCCCACAGACTAGTCTTTATAGTCAGAGAGTTACAATTTAATACTTAAACCGAAGTACATACAGCCAGCAACACAAGACCTATAACAAGTTACAACCCATCACATTTTCAACAATATACATTAAGCTAACTGCTAAAACTAATGCTGAGGACGCAAAAATGTTTACAGAAAATGTCATATACGTCTAACAAAGTCAACCAAAATATCACAGCCGAGCAAGCAACCGGCACTCTCAAGCAACCAGAAAAAAAATCAAAGAAATACAGTACAGTATGAGCAACTCAAATTTCATGTGTTGCACTTTATGTTCTCTCTGCAGAAACATACCTTATGTTTTTAGAGTTTGAGTTTTAAAAAAGAAGATACAAATACATTCCCTCTCTCCCCAATGTGAGAATAAGTCAAACCAAACAAGTCAGATAGCTAGACTGGCAACACCTACTTCACACTCATTCACTCAGTCAGTTTACAACAAATTGCACATTCTCTCTCCAACCTCTCTCACACACAGTCTTTTTAGCTTTCATACATGCATTCACTCACTCTTTCTTTCTCCGATCTCTCACACACACTCTCTTTACATTTTACAGCACAATGTAAAAACACTAATAGACATCTGTTAAACAAAACAATACTGTCTCACAATGAAAATAGACTTAGCATTAAAACTTCTCTGTCCTTGAAACTCACATTCATTGAAACAGCATTGAACCCTACATCACATCCAAAGAAAATGTATCTGGCCAGTGGTGGATAAAGTTTACCTTTGGGCCGTTTTCAAATCATTGGCCCCTTGCACACAAAACAAGAAAGATACATGTGTTCTTTTCTTTGAAACACCTTCCTGACTTTATTAAATTATATTCCTTGTATAATACAGCACACTTGTTAGACAGAGCGCATTATAAATTTCTTGTTTGAACTTTTTTCCAGTGGGCTGTACAGTAGGCAATGAAACGAAATGGATGAACCAATAATGACATAACTGCCCATTTCAGAACATTTCCATCATAAAAGTCTACTTCCACACCCATACTATAAATAGAATTACAGTAGTGTAAGCCATAGGCATCTTGCACAGCTTCTCGCACTTCTTTTCAATTTCATTTTTTTTTGCCGGGGGGGGGGGACAAAAGGCCAAAAACCAGGGACAGATTTTAAACATTGCTTGCATAATTTTGGAAAGTTGCTAGAATAAAATTTGTGTTACCACCATGCATTTCACTGGTAAGTCTTGAACGCAGGAACCTGTGTACTACAGTCAGAGAAACATACCATTATGCCAAATCAGCAGTTTCCTGAAAGATAGGAAGACTGAAACTTAAATGGCTATCATTTAGTGAATTCAGTTCTCACTTCTCACCATAGCTCTCAACTCTTAGCACAAAATGTCTGGACAAAGCCAATAATGGGGGAATACAGCCCCAAAATAGGGACACATTTCAAATATTAATCTTATAAACTTAGAAAATTGCTAAAATAAAAGGTTTTGTGTTACCGTTTATTTTCTGAAGAATATGAAGTCTGAAATTCAAATGCTTGTCATTATTTAATGAATTCTATTCTGCAGTGATTTGCCACAAAAATCCTGAAAACCACAGATTTTATGAGGAACAGATCAAATTCATGAGTGGTTGTGGCTAGGGACTTTAGGCTCTTTTTATCTTGTACCCAAGGTACAGGGTTTGAGCATGAGTACCTCTAGCCACCAGGTGTATTAAAATGGGGGCATTTACACACACACACACACACACACACACCCTCACCTCTTGTGAGCTCATCATACATTTCCTGCTTGACAGACAGCACAGTAGTCCATGTGGAAGCTGTAGCCTTAGAAAAGGCTTTGTTATACACCACATGCCAAACAGAAAAAAATTGTTATTAGGCAATTAACAGAGTCAAGGAGCAGCTTTAAATACAGTCTTCTCTTAGCAAACCACCAAAACCTGACAACATAATTGTGAAGACGCATGATGTACCTACAAAGAAGCCTTTTCCAGCAAAGCATGGGAACAGCATTATCAGACTTCACTTCATATACTGCACAAACTTTGCTACCCACTGCAATCTCACATTTTATGAAAACCACATACAGAATCTGTAGAAATGTGGTTTTCACTATGTTGTTCAAAATTATTTTTTTCCTCTCATTTCAGAAAGGAAAGCAAAAGTTTGTCAAAGTAAAACTGCCCAAAACACGTGTCACGTGAAGGCCCACAGACACCAACCTACTCTTTCGAAAAGTGACACATGCTAATTGTCTTTCATAGTACTACATTCACCATGAATTAGCAAAAAGAGCCACTGAGTAAATACTGAATTCAGGAGATTAACAAACAGATTGTTTCAAAGCATACATATGCAACTGACAAATGTGATGAAATCACCAGCAAATGAAGTTTGCACAAATACCTGCTCCTTTCCATTCAGAGTCCCTTATTGCAATATCATTATTCAGTTAAATAATCCTTCCCATTCAGAGTGTAATCCCTTCCAGTTCGGAGTGCCGTTTCTGCTTGCAGAGCATTTGAACAGCCAGAAATGCGTGCATGACGTGAGCTCCTTGAGCTCAATTGCGACAGTCTGGTAGCCCTAATGGAGCTGATGTCATCTTACACATGATGACATCAGTGCACAAAGCGTGGAAAATAAAAAACAAAGAGAAAAAATCAGAAATGAAGGGGTGCCACACAGGAATTGTGGCACCCCTTCATTTGGACCCAGATAACGAGTAATGCAAAAAGTAATGCACATTTGCATTACTAAAAAATAACTTATTACTGTTACTGCGTTACTATATTGAAAAGTAATGTCTAGTATTACTAGTTACTAAAACTAAAAAATGTAATATGTTACAGTACTTTTGTAACGCGTTAGTCCCATCACTGTATATATATATATATATGTATATAAATATATATATATGTAGATATATATAATATATATAAATGTGCGTGTGTGTGTGTGTGTGTGTGTGTGTGTGTATGTGTGTATATATATATATATATATATATATATATATATATATATATATATATATATATATATATATATATATATATATATATATATACACATATATATATATATATACACATATATATATATGTGTGTGTGTGTGTGTGTGTGTATGGGTCTACTTCAGAATGTCGACCGATCAGAATGCCGACTTTCATATGGCCGACACCATATGATCGACATTCTGAAAGACCAGCATCCTGAAATAGCACCATTTACCTACCTGTAAACACAGTAAAACTGTGTTATGCAAGGGAGCAATCCCCTGCACCATCCACACCCCCTGCTACTTAAATATTCTCACTCTGAGATCGCACTACAGTGCAGGAAAGGGGAATCTCCCAGTCCCATACTGTAACAGGATCTCCGCTATCATTTGTCAGCCTTTTAAACATTCACTCATATGGTGTCAGCCATATGAGTTTCGACATCTGAAAGTTCGAACAAATGAAGGGCTCCCATATGTATATATGTATATATAATAATTGTGTGTTTTACTGATAAATATTGTCTACTTACTTTGCAGTCTTCTTTCAGGAATACTACCACTGTATGTCTACATGAACTTTAGTAGCCTGGATGCATGCACAAATTTGCAACCAATATTGTTGATTGGTGAGCGGCTTTGCCCACATCCCACAGCTGTTCAGACCACCCCTAGTGGCTGCACTGTTAAACATTTCATATCAGCCCAATAATATTCCATCTTCCACTACCTAAGGATTAAGTCATACAGCACGCATATAATGATGCTCACTCTGACTTAATATAGTTGTCACTTTGCGAACCATTATATTTTCCAATAGCCATTCAGTATAATCACATAAACATCCTTAAGCTAATTCACTCTAAGAAACAAAAAACACATCCCCACTAAATATCAGCTTATACTACCCATTTTAGTCTTAAGCTCTGTCAAATGTTCACCTCTTTTCTTTTTCCTTCCCTAATGTACAAGCTCTACCTAATTAAAATGCTCTACTTAGTAACTTGTGAATCAAAAATGCACAAGTACAGCACGCCATTCTTTCTCCGAACACATCATTCAAAATACAGAAACATGTATTTTATTCCACATTCAATATATATTCACCCAAGAAAACCTTACAAACAGCACACAACATCTTTACACCTCCTAACAAGCTTCTGCTTGCTCACAGAGAGAGAGAAAAGGAGAGAGGCTGATATCAACAACAATGCAAAAATTACAACAGAAACCATTCCTCTCTTCTTAAACTAGTTCCCATTATATCTGTATTTCTTGTCCAAGGAAATATAGAAATGACCCCACTCTGAGAAATTGTTTGAAAAACTGCCCTTCAACCAACTCTCAGAATACATTTCAACCTAAAGCATACTATTAAGAAGTCAACATGCTTTCTTGGCAAACCATAGTATCATCAAAGCCATTTAGAATTTAAACAGTGACATTCTGGATAAGGGACAGCCTACAACAGCTATACTTATCGACCTTATAAAGGCCTTTGCCATGGTAGCCTTCCAGCTCTTCTCAGAGTCCTATAACCAAATGTTTAGTTGTATTAACCCATTGTTTAGTCCTATAACCCATTGTCTATTCCAATTAACCCATTGCCCAAGCATCAAAGCCTCTGAGTGGCTCAGTAACTTTCTTTCCAATCACAATCTCTTTGTCAAAATAGGATCACTCACCCCTTCCAAAGATGCACTCCTTCCTTGGTCCCACGAGGTTCCAAAGATGCCCTCCTCACTTGGTCCCACTAGATTCCAGAGATGCCCTCCTCACTTGGTCCCGGGAGGTTCAGTATTGCCACAAATGCTGTTTCACATTTGCATGACGAAACTCTCCTCTATCAGTCCTCGCATTACTAACATCCACTTAGCAGATAATATGGTCATATTAAGTTCTTACTCTTTACATCAAAACATCAAACAACTGCAACTGGATCCATGCAGACTGCTTAGGTTGCAAGAAATTATAGTTGAGCCAAATAAAATCAAAGTAATGTTATTTGGCACACTTGAAACCTAAAGACCAAACTCCTCTAAAAACCTCCACCTCTTCCAAGTACATAGGTCTTTGTTTTAGACTAAAATCTAAACTTCTAACTGCGCATCTAAAAAGCTAAGACCAAAAAACAAAAAGCAATCGCTTTTTCAATGTGAAAAATATCATGCTTTCTATTCCAGGCTGAAATGCCATAAGAAAAGGGATTCTAATTGCACATCTAGAATGTGCCCTTCCTGTTCTATAAGCAGTCTCTCAGAAAAGCCATACCTCACTCCAAGTAATATCTACCATGATATGTTGTATCCTAACCCTAGCTCCTACATGAGAACATCATTGCTCACTTCTCAGTAATGTTACTAGTTTCCCAAACCAAGGAAGATCACAACTTCTGCCAGGAACCCTTCATTATGAGCTACTGAATCAAAATTGCTTTACATGGTTCTCTAACAAACTTACAATAAGGAAAAGAACATTTAATCTCAGCTGCCATCCTAACCATTTTCCCTTGCTACATATCACTTTGACTATCAAAAAATGTACTAAACTCAGATTGTCTGTTCTTGGTCCCGATCCCTGGCAATGCATTCCACATACAGTAAGTGACTCGGCTATCTTTAACAAAAGGCCTAGACCTCTTTTATAGCATCAATTTGCTCTTTTTTATAGCCTCAGCTTAACTTTCAATATTTCCAAAAAGAAAACAAAAAACCTTAAACAGCACCTGATAAAATGTTAAAGTACACAACAGGGCAATGTTTAATGGTGTCGCTGTAACTTAATGGTAATCCTGCTAGAGAGCCCAAGTTTTTCCCAACTCATTCTAAACAAACTAATTCAATACAAAGACTATCAAAGAGACACAGTTCCCAGTTTTACTTGTATACCCCTCATCTACTCCCAACTCCCTTCTTTTATCAGCTAACTATTTTTTCTTGGAGTAGTCAATTGGAAATAATCTGTGAATGCTACATAACATAACTATTTTTATTTATTTTTATTTTTTATTTTATTTTACATTTGTTTACCGGGATGGTCCGACTGGATATGTGTCCATTTTCAGCAGAGGCCCAGGAAGAAAAGCTCTAAGTTAGTAGATTACATTACATTAGTAACATTTACAAATGAACATAGTTTACAGTCTTCAGTAAGGTTACAAACATTTATAGAACATGGTAAGCAACTGAGAGTTTCACACAGGGTTTCACACAGATAAGGACTTTATCCCGTAATGGGGATGGGAGGGTGGCCTAATGGTTAAGGTGTTTGGCTTACAAACACAAGGTGCAGGGTATGAACGAGCTCTAGATATGCCACAAAGCAAAGTCATATACATTTTAGAGTCAAATGACAAATTTAATTAGTCAAGTCATCCAATACCATGGGGTGAGTGTCAGTCAGGTTTTGAACAGGGACATTACCAGTGCATTTGAAAGTGTAGTTTGAGGCTTTTTTTGAACTGGGTTAGAGAGGGCTGGAGAGGAAGTTCAGCAGGTAGATAGTTTCAAGTTTTGCCTACAGAGTTGGCAAATAGAGAGTCACCAGCCACATTTATGCTTTTGGATGTTTGAACCAACAGTTTGTCAGCAGAGCACAGTGACCTCAGGTTGCTGTAGGGATTAATGATCTTGTTTAGTTCTGGTGTCTTATCAAGGTGGTTCAGAACTTTATGGGCTATTATAAGTTGGTTGTATTGGAGAATACTAGCCCATTCAAGCCATCTAAGTTGAGTTAAGTTGATACAGTGGTGGGTCCTAAAGGTTGTGCCTGCAGCAAATCTAGCAATATGATTGTAACAGCTTGCAAGTTTGCTAAGAGTGGTTTTATTCAAGTTAGTGAAAAGGGGGGAGGCATAGAGAAGGGTAGAGCAAGTGGGAGCAAGCGATAGAAGTTCTTGCAAATGGAGTGAAGAAAGGTTTGATCCTATAGAGGGAGCTCAGTTTTTTGTTGAAGGTTTTGATGGTTTGATTGACATGGGCATCATATTTTAGGGTTTTGTTGACTGTGACCCTTAGGAGTTTGGTGTGAACATCTGGGGATATAAGTGTGTCATCACTGGATCTTATAGTAAAGAATGTTGAAGAGGACTTACAGGTGGGAGGGAATTAGCAGTTTAGTTTTGTTGGGGTTTAAAATAAGCTGACAGTTTGCAAACCATTTTTGAACATCATTGAAAGTATTCTGGGTTAGAGTCATCAGCTCCGTTGAGGAGGAGGCTGCACAGATTAGAGTGGAGTCGTCCACATATTGGATGCATTTGGCCTTGGGAGTGATTGTGGGTAGGTCATTGATAAAGACTGAGGTCATTGATAAAGACTGAAAAGAGAAGTGGTCCTAGTATGGAGCCTTGGGGGACTCCTAGTGTGATGGGTTGATGAGTGGAT
The DNA here is from genome assembly GCF_019279795.1 of Protopterus annectens. Taxonomy (NCBI): domain Eukaryota; kingdom Metazoa; phylum Chordata; order Ceratodontiformes; family Protopteridae; genus Protopterus; species Protopterus annectens. The sequence continues at coordinate 678,844,349 of NC_056744.1, read as the reverse complement.
AGTGTATTCTGCCATAATACTGCTTATTGTCTGTCACACAGATAAGACTGGAACCATTTAATCGCACAGTTATTTAGTAACAGTTTCTTCAGGGTATGGATAAGTAGTTGGTGGTTGACCATATCAAAGGCCTTAGAGAGATCTAGGAAGAGAGCTGAGGTAAGTTTGTTATTGTTTCTGTTGAGGTCAATGGAGTTAGAGAAGGATAGGAGGGCTGAGGTGGTGCTGTGGTTTGGCCTAAAGCCATGCTGAGAGTTGGCCAGTAGTTTATTCTGGGTGAGATAGTGCATTCACTGGTTATGGATGCATTTTTCCATTATTTTGGCCAGTGGTGATAGTATGGCTATTGGTCTGTAGTTTAAGAGGTCTAAAGAGTTCCCTCCTTTATGGAGAGGAATAACATGGGAACCTTCCAGCTAGAGGGGATGGTGGCTTTGGACAAGGTTCGGTTGATAATAATAGAAATAGGGTATGCAATGGCATCTGCCCCTTTCTGTAGATATTCTGGTGAGAGGAGATCAGCTGCTAGGGTAGTGGGTTCTAGTTTGTTAATTAGAGATCTGATGGTAGATGTAGATTCAGGCTGGAAGTTAAAGGAGAGTGGAGTAGTGGTCGAGGAGGAATTCTGATTGGGGCCACTGGGAGCCAGTTGGCTAGCTAGTGACTGGATGGTCTTAGTGAAGAAACTGTTAAAGACATTTACAGTTTCCTCTGGAGATTTTAGGTTACAAGCTGATGGGATGGGAGTGGTGGATTGTCCGGGGTGGAGCAGTTTGTTTACTCCTGCCCAAAACTTTTGAGGTTTGTTCTGATTTTATTGTTGAAGGTGTTGATAGAAGTTTTTTTGTCTAACAATATAGCTTTCTTAATATCATTCTTTAGCTGCCAGAATATAATATGGTCAAGTGGGTCTTTTGAGGTACGCCATTTGTCCCATGCTTTATTTCTAGCTATGATTTTGGTTTTGGTTACTTTAGAGAGTCATGGGGCAGTTTTAGTTTTGTCTCTAAGGGTGCAGACAGGAGCGTGGAAATCTAGAGTGATAAGGAATTTAGAATTAAAATAGGCTACAGCATCGTCCAGTGGAAGATCTTTTAGGATGGTCCAATTGCATGCTTTGAGTTCATTCTGAAAATCAGTGGTGTTGAAGTTCTTGTTATTTCTAATAGATTTATAGAGAATTTGGTGGTGGTTATCTACTTTATGCTTAATGATGTAAGTAAGAGAGTGGTCACTTATATCATCTGGGAGGGTACCAGTGTTGTACAAGTCTGAGTGAGTGTTGTTAAGAATCCAGTCCAGGATACTGCCTTTGTTGTAGGGTTTATTTATTCTGGTGGGTGAGGATATGAGTTGTGTATAGCCATGAAGGTTTACATGGGTTTTGGGAGATTCAGAGGAACAGTTGTTCCAATCAATATTAAAGTCTCCTAACACCATAGTTTCATGGCGGTACATGTTGGATAGCCATTGAAGGAAGTCCTCTAGGGTATTAGTATTATTGGCTGGGGGAATATAAATGCAGGCAATGAATATAGATTTAATTTTGTTAAGCTGTAGTCTGATAATGAGAGTTTCAGCATTATTGAACAAGGGAGGTTGTTGTGGGGCTAATGTGACATCTAGTGTATTTTTAAAGAATACTGCTACTCCCTCACCTTTCCTAGACTTACGGTTTAGTCTGAGTATGTTGTACCCTGGTGGGATAACGTCATTGTCTTTAGTTCCTGGTTTTAGCCAGGTTTCTGTGAGGCATAGCACATCAGGTGAGTAGGCTACTAAGAGGGCATGGAGGTTATGGACCTTGTTGTTTATGCTCCTGATATTTAGGTGACAGGTCAGGAGAGAGTTAGGGATCCTTGTAGTTGGCAAATGTTAGAAGGGGTAATGGGCTGGGAGCCAGAGCTTGTGGGAGGGGTAGGACCAGGATTTGGGTGGATGTCTCCAGCCTTTGTCAGACTGTATTGTACAGTAATTATTAGTTTCAGGGCTTTGCTAATTATTTTAAGATAATATCTTGTTTTGGGGGGGATAGACCATAGTCTGGTTAGTTGGTGGTTTTTAAGAGTGGAAACGTCAGGTTTGTAGAGAGCTACAAGTCGATCTGTTTTATTTAAAGTAGTAGTAGTGTTGGTTTGGGATAAGGGGTGGTGAAAGCCAAGGTAGGGCTGATTTTCATAAGTGGTGAGGAGATATGGAACGGGCATTATTGGAATGAGTAACATTACTGGTCTCATTTTGATAGTTAACATAGCACTTGGCTAAGGATTTTTTATTTTATATATGACCATTCTCTTATTTCCATTCTATATTTTATACTATGCTAAGACTCCATGTGATCCAAGTAAAATTATTATATGCATTCTCACTGCATTTAATTTATTTTTCTGTGTTTTGTATACTCTGCTTTTACTGTAATGGAATGTATTAGCTGCTTTCTGCATCTCTATGCATTGTGAATTCTATTCCTTTATTGTATTATGTTTCACACCAGGGGATGAGCTTAAAATAGGAACATTTGGTGTCAGTTTCTCTACAGTAATTAAAACACTTAGATAAATGAAATAAAGTAAGGTATACAGAGAAAAAGAAGAAGGTGTTAAACAGATAAATCAGAAGTTTAGAAGATAACCTGAAATGGAAAGCAAAAGGCCTGACAAGAATGGAACTGTAGAAATAGTTAACAAAGAGTTGGTTATAGGAATCAAAGTAATTAAATCAGCCAGGAAGTATGTATATTTTCCTTAGATTTATTTTAAACCAGTTGGTTATCTTTTTGTTTTTGCTGCTTTGACATCCATGGTCTGCAAACGTATAATATATAATATGTATTTTTCCTATAAATATACAGAGGGATAGTGCTAGAAATTGGATGCAGATAATACGAGTTTGGGCTTGGGCATTAAAATTCATTGCAGCAAAATAAAATAATACTGGTCTGAATAGCAAAGGAGAAATGCAAATGTTTTATTGTCCACTGCTTTGTGACCAGTTAAACAAGAAAATAAAAGGTTTCATAGTATGAAGTAAAAGTCCGAAGTATGGTTCTCTTTTCCTGTCCTGATCAGTATAACTGACAGTTATTGTATGACGGAGATAACACCAGCCCTCATAATTCTGTTTACAGGTCCAATAGGCAGCAGCCCTTTCTCTTTTAGTAACAGTCTGAATATGCAACAATTCTTTCTCTCTCTCCTTTTCTGCAGAATGGGTTCTATCTTTGCAGCATTAAGCATGTGTTCCTTCTTTCTTTGCACAAATAAGAACATGTAAGAAAAATAGCTTGCTCTTCACTTTCTGGCAGTTTTGCACAGTTTTGCATTGGAGGACTCTCCATTACAGAATGGAAGCTCTTGGTAAAACACATTTTTTTTTAAATCAAACCTCCAGTGCAATGGCAGTATTTGCTGTCATGCCTAATGTTGTGTCCAGATGAAACTCAGTAAGAACATAATGTAATAGCACTATATAATAGCATTTAGACACAGCTCTTGAAAGGTGAAAAATAAAGTCTTATACAATAGTACATACAGTAACACCAGAAAACAAGACAAGAAAATAGAAAGGCTCTTCCTGTTGATGCAAATGTAACCAAAAGTAGAAGAATTTTTCCAAATCAGCTTCAGCACACACTAATAATCCACATAGCATGCCTTATGGCCAAGAATCCATATAATTATCGGGAAGTTCTTCCTTTACCTCACTACCCCTATAGGAAACTTGTTTTCCAGTCTTCTCATACTCTCTTGAAGTACACCACCCCTGACGGCACTGTACCTTTCTCTCCATCTAGGTTATCCAGACTTCTCCAGGTCACAATCAGTGAGAATCTTAGACTCCATAACTTTTGTCATATTCATTTTGACCACTAGTTTTATAAGACACTGACTGTCCCCTAAACCTAATTACGTGCTTATTAAGTAATACCTTAGGACCAGTTGCTGACCATAGCCATGACTAATTGCTATTCTACATCTTATCTGCCTAGCGATTCCACACATTCCTATCAATATTACTTAACAGGCACTCCCCCAATTCCACAATCACACTATGTTACAGATGACAGAAAGACACTGATAGGGGGATTGATATATAGATAGATAGATAGATAGATAGATAGATAGATAGATAGATAGATAGATGACACAAAAGATCTTTTCAGGAATTTGAGAAAAATGTTTGCAGGGCTGTGGAGCCATGTTCAACATAACTGATTATCAAAAGTTGAAAGTAGAAGATTGGAAGAAGAGGCTACCGTAGCTACATCATAGAGGATTTCTGGAGTACAAAACAAACTGCCCATCCTGGAATTTGATAGAAAAATAAGATTCATGTACAAAAGCTTCATGCATGTCATTAATACACTGTCAGTACAAGCTGAAGCAGAGCAGCTATCGAATGAGGCATATTGTTACTAGTAAATTAGTACCGCTTTACACGTGGAAATGAAGTAACTGAGAGTCTGATTTGGTCAGTGATAATCAGGTGAGAGAACCATGGAAAGTCAAGATATTCTGATTATTGCCTATGGGAGGTCAGGCACGGGTCTTTGAAGGAATCATCTTGAGTAGTACTGCCATTGTTGGAGGAAATGTTTCTTACTGACGGCCTACTGACAGATAAAATCATAGGCTCCTCTTACAGCCAGGAGGGAGAAATGTAGCAGATAATGGGAATTAGTACCTTACAGAAGGATGAGTAGCCTGCTGGGAAGAGTGACTGCTATTAGAGAAGGAATGACAGTTACAAGAAAACTGCATAGACTAGGAAGGGATGAGAGTAAAAGAGGAATCCATTCACAACTCATGGCTGTGGAAAGTGAATAGGAGCATCATATCAATTACATCATACTGAAAAGGGGGACTAGGCTTGGCAAACATGTACAGGAGGGCATGGATTCATACAAGTTTAACCATTCATTGTAGTTGTTGTGGTGGAAGGATGGGAACATCCTTGGTCCTTGCAAAGAAGGAGATGAAGAATTATGCCCATACCTCTAAACTTCTTTCTCAAGAATGCCAGACAAACACAAAAATAATGGTGGTGGGATGGGGATGTTCAACATGAAAAAAAAATCTGGACAAATTTTAAATATTCTTCTTATAAGTTTAGGAAGTTGCCTAAATAACAGGTTTTGCATTCACATGAATTTCTGTAAAACAGAAAATTTGAAGCCTGCAAATCTGTCATTATTTAAATGTCAATCCTTAATGATCTGCCAGAAAAGCACACATTTTTAGAGGAATGAGAACACATAATATGAAGGAAAAAATAGAACATTCAGCAAATTTCTGGAGGGTCGAGAAGTATGATTCTGCCTCATAATTACAGTATTGAGGTAAGGGCAAGTACAGACACATTGATGAACACTGTGTGTTGTGTTTGATTTTGGTGGAGTGCTGGCATATGGTCTATATTCTAGGTTTTCTTAGACAATCCACAAGATCATCCATCACTGATGGAGATGCCGAACAACAATGTACCATAAGCTACCAAATAAATATGTTTGCCATAACTACTCGTGATGGCAGAGGTTGTGAAAAGGGAATTTATGGTTTAAAATTTTCTGTATTTATATTTGCATATTGATTAAGCATGCATTAGAGGCTTAGGCAGTGTGAAAGGACTTCCTGAATCTCATCTATTAATTGGTTTACATGCTTTTGTAGAAGTAAATAATTCAAAGATAAGATATAAAGAACAAAAGTCTCAAATTAGAAGGCAAGTAAACTGTGACAGGAGAGGCCTAGAGATATAGCCTTCTGAGAGATTTTTTGAGTTGCTGACTCTAGGTGAATACATTTTCTATCACTGCACTTCTTTTAGAATATTAGAAATAATTGTTTTTCAAGCACTTACAGTTCAGTCATGGCACTGGACTGTAATAAATCAGTTGGTTTCACATTATGCCTTTTAATAATGCTGTAATGAGACTATAGTTTAATTTGTATATGATTGAATTATTTAACCAGATAAGCAAGTTAGAAGTCATTTTAGTTTGCCTGCATATCTTGTACCAATAAATTAAAATGATATAGCACTGCGGTTACAATTAATCTGATATTACCATATCAATTGTTTTTTCATCACAAGGAATTAATTAGATGTGGTTCATTTGCTTAGACTGTATGATGATACTGCAGCACTGTTTACCCACAGAATGACAACAGAATGTCCTTTCAAACAGCCCCCAAAAATACTGTGTTAAGGCAATGGGGTTATACACTCATTATTATCAAGGAATTGAAAAAGAGTGGATGGTTTAACCATGATATTTCGACAATAAAAAAAATGACACAAGTGACATTTGATTTCCTGACTGCAGTTATAGGAATCAGAGTGGCACGCTAAGCAGGACAAGAACAAACCTGAATAACAAGGTAAGTCATAGCAGATTGTATATTTTATTTGTAGAATTATGAGAACAATTTTTTGCAAAATATGAATAATGTCCTTAGCGAACCCTAAATGATCTGTGGCAGAGATGAGGAAAAGGAGGTGCAGTTAAATGTGTTAACTGCCTAGCCTGCAGAGTCTGAGAATGAATATGAATGCAACTTGGCCTGCTTCTACTTATTATGGAAGAAGACATAGGGATGGATTCTGTAAAGTTCACGTAATCCAGTGCATTATACTGATATCAGCATGAAACTTGTGGATAACATTGTAATATGTTCATGTATGACAAGAAACTCAGAATAGCTCAGTGCACAATGGAGCATTGCAGTTACAACTGTGCACTACAGAAATGTGCAAGTAATCTGTAATTAATAAGAAATGGTTGTCCAATGTCGTTTTACAGTACCAAAGTTACAGAAAAGTGATCACAATTCAAGAATCCTGATAGCTGTACAGAAATATAACAACATCTGTACTGTAAGGTAAAGGACAATTACAGAATGTAAGGGACTCCATTATGATAAAAAAGAAAAAAATAATAATAACGCCATCTATCTCAATGTGAGATATATGACATTCATAACATATATTTCCAGGAGCAGAAACAGAAACATCTCTGACAACTATGGATATTTCCACACGTCATCTGCTAACTTATAATACATGCTTCAAAGCCACAAGGCTATTTTTACTGTGTGTGTGTGTGTGTGTGTGTGTGTGTGTGTGTGTGTGTGTGTATATGTATATATATATATATATATATATATATATATATATATATATATATACATATATATTTATATATATATATATATATATATATAGACACACACACACACACACACACGCACACACACATATATATATATATATATATATATATATATATATATATATATATATATATATATATATATATATGCATATGTTTGCATCTCTCTTTGCAGTAAACTCAGAGACAACTATGGATACTTACATATCAGCCAATGTTATGCTTTCAACAGAACAAAAAAAATGTTCCCCACTTACCATTCTCTACGGGTTTATCCAATGATAAATCCCCTACAGTACTAATTAACTGATCAGCCAATGTTATGCTCTCAAAAAAAAAAGTATTCACATTGTTATATTCTATAATGGAAATGACTTACTATTAGATATTTAAAAAAAATGTTAATCTCTACTAAGTATGAGCAACTGTATTCATAATATGTATAATGATATGTTTCATTTTATGTTGCTATATTGTCTCTTTTGTACTCTATTTTTTTTTTTTTTTAGCTTTTCTCCCTGGGCCTCTGCTGAAAATGAACCTGTGTCCAATTGGATTTTGCCTGTAAACAAATGTAAAATAAAATAAATAAAATAAACTAAATAATACATGTACCATTAAAATATATCATAATCTGTAAATGTTCTAATAAAAAAATTAAAGGTGAAGGCAATCATTGTCACATCGCCATAGTTAACAGCTGCTAACAATGGGTTCAGGATTTCTGTGTGGAGCACAAGTAATGCACATACCCAAGGAATGTGGGATCTAGAAAAAAAGATATGGAGTATGGCTGAAGAAGAGGGGCACATAAGAGGATGTTGGAATATGAAAATCTGAGGGGAAAGTTAGAGGGGCGGGGGCAATGTTTTGTTTTGTGGGAATACAGAGCTAACTCAGAAAACAAGCTGCACTGGTGGAATCACAAAATCAATCAGCTGTATAATAGGAGGAAGAAAATCATGGCAAAATTAAGAGGTGCAGCACCCAGCAGGATAAAGGCATTCTCATCAAACTAAACAAACAACTTAGAGGACAAATAAAGTCTACCAAAGCAAAATTTGAGGTAAGTTTGGCCTCCCAGGCCAAGGCCAACCACAAAACATTCTTTAGCTATGTCCACAACCTCAAAGACAGTACACCATTGTGTCATTGAATCTTACCCTGACACAAATGTTCTTCAGGAGGGCCTGACACAGGCAAACAACTGGTGTCAGAGCCATGGACTAAAATTAAATGCAAAGAAATGCATAAAAGTATCCCTTGAGAAGTCATCCATCCCTGGTAACTATCATATTGACAAAACACCCCTTAAAGCTGACACAGTAGTCAGGGACGTAGGGACACACATAAATAGTAATCTAGCCTTTGATCATCACATGTCTACATTGATAAGGAAATTATTCTATGTTTCTCATCTTATAAACAAAGGTATGGCATCTAAGTCCATGGAGGTCATTGTTCCACTGTATACGGCGTTCATCAGACCTGTCATTGACTACAATGCCTCCTTTGGTATGTACCTAGCCAAGCATATCCAACAACTGGAATGCCCACAGAGGTTCCTCAATAAAATATTACAGGGTGTAATTAATATGTCCTATGCAGACAGCCTCATGGCCCTATCCTTGTATTATGCCTCCTGCAGGCTTTTGAGGGGACAGTTATGCCTGACATACAGGGCATTGTCTGACCCCACTCTGATGGAACTCCTGTATATCCACTAAACAAACAGCACCAGAATTATGCATTCTAAAGACTTAAACCTTGCCTGTAATATAAATAGGACCTGCTGAAGAAATAGATATGTCTCACAGAGACTACCCCATCTATGGAACAGGCTTCCCATCCATGTGAAGCAGAGTTAATCCCTAACCCAGTTCAAGTGCAACTTTGACAACTGAATGGGGAGACCAGAAATTCATCCATGGTTTGGCAACTATGTCTCTAATGGACACAGGTAACCTGTAAATGGTTAATCTCCCAGGCCTATGCTTACATGTATCAAGGGTATCAGAACTTGTCAGAGATTTGGGATGCATGGCTAGGTTTAAATAGGCACTTGTGGTCATTAGCCTAGTAAACACCTATGAACCTATATGAATAGTAGGAAACATAAACATTGGGAAAAAGGAGATGAATGTAATCACAGTAGGTATACCCATAGAACAAACAGCACAGTGCAAGACAGACAAAGGCTGGATAAAAACAATAAGTACAGGTAAGTTACACAGACAGGATATTGCATAACACAGGCAATGCAAAGCTAAGTAACAGGGCGGGGATGCATACCAGTCATGGTGAAATGCAGAAAAGCATATTTACCTATGGACTATGCAAGATTAGATTTCATTTAAATTTTTTATTTCATTTTATTTGTTTATTTGCAGTTTGTTTACCAGGGTGGTCCATTGGGCCACGAGGAGCCCATTTTCATTGGAGTCCTAGGGAGAAAAGCTCCGGGAATACAACTAGTAAATAATAGTACTACAAAAAAAATAATTGTAAATTTTTAAGATACAAAACAACTACAAAATAACAATTGCAAATTTCTAAGATACAAAAGGCTAATGAGAATTCAGAAATAAAATATCACAGTTTTAACAATAATTAAATAAATTGGCATTTGCTGTAACAAATGAATGAATTTTGTTAGACAAAAATGCAGTATTCTGTTTGCATAAGTCTAGAAATGCAGCCATATTAACACAGGCCTTTACAATGTACCTACAGTTTCAGTGAAAGCACTTTCAATTAGTGAAAATAACGTTCAGTCAAGAATACTGATAGAAACAGAATGTGCAGAATATTGAGAACAAACAGATCTTACAAGCTTTGGGAACCATGGTTAAAGAGGCTTATAGATTATTAGGAAATACTTCAGACACAGTTAAGTTAGTTAATTTGGACTGATATGCAGAAGTCTTTGCAATGCAGACACTCGGGTACGAGTACAAGAGTCAGTTCAAATATCCAGCATTTCAGAATATTAATTATACTATTCAGAGGGAAAGGAATATGAAGAATATGAGTACAGAAGCTACAGACTATTTCAGTTTATCATCTCTGTTATTGAAGACAGTATTCAGATACTGTTGACATCAATCTACAGTGTACATAATAAAGCATTCTTAACAGAACTACAGTGTTTGCAGACTCTATTCTGAAATGCTCAAGATGATTTGGTATATGAAGGAGCTATTAGTACTTATTAAGCACAGTTCTGGGTAGATAACAGATAAATACAGTCATTCTAGCCGCATTCTAGTTTCTTCCAGTTATTTCAAACTCATTCCTGTGTTCTACAGTCATATCAATGTTTACAATGGCAAGACACCATCAGTGGGGAGACAGTATTTGCAGTTAAAGTAAGTCCCAAAACCTCATAACAACCTTATCATAGTCTGACTTTCTGCATTTTACAAAGCAGCAATGTTTTTTTTCAGAATGTTACTTCAAAAAAATCTACAGTAAAGTCTGAAAAACCATCAACAAAGTAGCAATGTTCCTTCAGGACATTACCTCAGAAAATCTGCAATACGTTTCAAAGAACTTCAATGGAGCATCAGTGTACATAACTTCAGAAAATCTACAGTAAAGTCTTGAAGAACTTCAGACTCTCCAAGATACCAGGGCAAAGGACATAATCCAGTTAGCAGCAACATATGAAAAAACTTCTCCATCTCCAAAACAGATGACACACTTTCAAGTTTCCTTTGTGACATCACAGATCCAAGAATATCCTTATAAGACAGAGTTTTAAAAAATCTGTGAGATGCCAGCCCACCTTTTTAAAGCAAATTTCAGGTTTCCTTATGTGAGCATTCCTTTTTATTACAATGCATTTTCTAGCTAAATCACAGTAAATCTCAGACAGGTTTAAATACATCAGTAAATATAAATTGTCTAAATATGTCAAACAACACTTCTACAGCAAAGGCACCAGTAAATGTGTGGTTTAAAGTTAAAAATTGGGTAAAACAGTCTAAAACACTGTGCTCCAAAAATGTTTATTTAATGTTCAATTTATTAGTTTAGGAATGTTAAATCTTTCTAAATGCAAAATGGTTAAATCACAGAAGCAGACATTTTCTCATAATTTGCAGAATGAATCTGGTTTTATCAGAATGGTTTCAGACTTAACATAAATTCTTGTTTACTGCCTTCAGAAACCTGTCTAAATGCTACAGCATATGTAATTCAAAATACAGGGTTAAGTAGCAGTATTGCAGATACAGATGTAAATGTAGTCAGTATATGTAACACCCAGATTTCCGCACAAAACACAAAGGAAAGATTTGCAATGTCTCAAGTTCATGTTACTTCAAATACAGATGTTCAGAATGCAATAAATTTTAATGTATTGTTTACAGAAGCCAGTGAAAATATTGCACTGAGGAAGGAGTGCAGATTTTGACCGGTTTGATAAAGTAAACACCAGCATAAATTATATACATACTTCAGGGCAAAATAAAGAAGACATGCAGTCAATGTTGTGGAGTGATAGGCTAGTGAATTCTCATATGAAAGCAATGGATGACACTGAAGAGAATGTAGCACAGGAAGGTGCACTGGAACGTTTTGTAGAATGCCCACAGGAAATGGTGAACAAAGAATATGGCCTCAGTTTAGAAGAAAATGATCTAAGAGAAGAGTTGCTTGATTTAATAGAGATGGACAGACATAGCAAGATCAATGAAAGAAATAGACTATAGAAAGTCAATAAACCCCCCAAAAGTTAGAAGTCTGATAAAACAAATGAACACAGTAATTAGGACTTTTCTTAGAGATTCATGCAATATATCAGAAGTAAATAGGATATATTACTTTCAGCTAAACTAATAACAGATATAATCTTAGCACAAAAACACAGGGCAGTAAAGGAAAGGAAGGGGAGAAATCAAATGTCATTGTGGAAGTATCAAATAGAATAAACTATAAAGCAATTAAGGCAATAAGTTTCACTGTTAGAATAATATAGAAGAGGGAACAGAGCAACAAAAATATTCAGAAAAGCAGATGTGATAAAAGCAATGTGCAGTACCAGAACAAAAATATTCAGAAAAGTAGATGTGATAAAAGTAATGTGCAGTATCAGAACAGATCCGGATCTATCATGCACTATTGTAAATAAACTAAAGATATCAGCACAGGCAGGAAATCTTAGAAGACATACAGATAAATATAAAGGAAAAGTACAAAATAATCAGTTTATTGATGACCCAAAAAAGGTTTATACAGAATGGGGAAACAAGGTAAAAAGAATTGAAACATCACTAAAAACAGACGAAATAGACTAATTTTAGAGAAATATCTATGAAGATGCTGTGGAACATAACAAAGATGCTGAATGGATAGAAGTAAAAGAATAAGAAGTTCAAATATATAGGGCATGACATGGGATGAAGTAACAGCCAGAGCGATTGAAACAAAGTTAAGAAAAACTCCTAACTAGAAAATTCCAGACCCAGATGCAGTACCTAACTTCTGGGTAAATCGTTAACAACTTTACATGAAGATTTAGCCATGAATAAGAACTATTTATAAGTGCACTCCAACAGACACCAACCTGGTTAACAACTGGAAAAACAATACCCCTACTTAAAGGAGAACCGCATCCATGGACTAAAAAAAAGCATGTTTATTTCATCATGCCTTGATGTCTCTTACATTTTAATACCAATTTTGGACTTTGTATAATAACACAAAACAGCATTTTCAGCACCTGTTGCTTCTTCTTTTTTTTAAGTGGCCAATTTTCCTTCTTTTGTTATGTCTGAGCTGTAGTCCTTAAACTCATTTCCCCTCTCCCTAAACACCTCCCCTTCATATCTGTCAAAGTGGCAAAGGTAATTTGAGTTGTTTGCTTCAGGAGACAAAGTTAATGTACTGTTGCCTTGTACTACCTACAGTGGGGTATTAATTTCTGCTGCACCATAGCCTCTTTCTGTCCTCAAATTGTTATCCTTACTTAATATTAATTGGTAACACATTGCTTCGCAAACATTCCAATTTCATTTTTCAGGGATTCATGGGAAAGCAACATCCTTAAATAATTGTATCACAAAGGCCATACAAAATAAAACATTTTGTTTTTATATAGCACTGTGATACATGTGATGCACTTAAAACAAGACGTTTTGCATCAATGTGCATTTTCTAAAAAATAGTAATGGAAGTGTAAACTATTGTATTATTGACTTAAAAGTAATCACCATTTGATTACATGAAAATTTATGAGAGATAGGTCAAATGTAAGATTAAAAAAATCATGAGCATTCTGCAAAATCAGGGACATTTGAGATATATGGCCTTGGCTATTTACGTCTTACTGTACTGTTGTTTGTATTTGTTCCCAGTGATTTGTCTCTTGCAACTGATGGATTCATCCATGTTGTCTGCAGTAGTTTTTTAAACCAGTAAATCATTCATCTTCTCTGATTTATTTTTCATACAATGTAACTCAGTATGCAACCCCCTTCACTGTTTTGTTATTGATTCCAGTCATGTCAGTGTTTCATTCCTCTTTATAAATCTATCTCATGTATTATTTATTGTGTTTATGTAAATATACTTATTCCCTTCCCTTTTTAATTTCAAGATACCAGCAAAGGTGTTTCTTAAAACTCCCATGTCACTTATTACAGTGAAAGTAAAGTTGTGTATTATAAAGACATCCAGGTTCATATCCCTGCATCAAACAACAGATGAAAAAACATGTATCGACTAGGGAAAAAATGCCTTGCTTGGATAGAATACATTACTTATCAAGCTTGAGTGCCTCATCTATGGTGACAGACCTTACCTGTACTAAATGACAGCGCTAAATACTGAATTCACAAAATCCACTCCTGGAATGGCCGTCTTACTCAAAGTTACTATTATATATTTCTTGACACTGAATTTTAGGCCATGACTCTGGCAACAGTTATTAGTTTGGATCAGGCCTTCTCTGAGAATATCTATATCTTTAGGGGATCCTATGAATGTGTCTAATTTGCAATCATCTGTGAACTTGGTTATCCAGAAGCCAGAGACATTAGACTTTACTTCAGAGAAAAAGATGCCAAAGTGGAGCTGCCCCAGCACCAATCACTTGCTGACTCTGCTAGTGACTGACTTTTCTGCAGACTTCTTGGGACTTATCTGTAAACCAGATGATTGTCTAGTGGGTGAAGTAAGAATTTGCATCTAATCTCATGAGCTTGTTTACAGTGCTTAAATAGGGTATGATGCAGAATGCCTTGGTAGGTCAAGGTAGGCGATGTGTCCCATTTTGCCCTCATCCATTGCTTTGATAACTTTTCAGTAGTCTATCAGGTTGAGCAGGTATGACCTTCCATTAACTAAATCAAACTGGGTTAGGTACAGTGTCGGAAGGTTTTCAATGTTCTTAGCAAATACAGACAACAGTACAATAAGAGGTTAAATTCCCAAGGCCATACATTTCAAATGTCCCTGATTTTGCTGAACACTCATGATTTTTTTAATCTTTATTTTGACCTGTCCCTCATAACTTCTCAGGTAATTCATTGCGATTATTGTTGTCAATAATGTGATAGTTTATTTTTGCATTACTATTGTTTAGAAAATGCACATTGATGCAGATAGTTTTATTTTAAGTGCATCACAGTGCTATATAAAAACAAAATGCATTAATTTTTATGGCCTTCATGACACAATTTTTTAAGACTTTTGTTTTCTCAGGAATCCCTGAAAATGAAATTGGAAGCTTTGACAAACAATGTATTATGAATTAGTAGGTAGTAAGGATTAAAATTTGAGGACAGAAAGAGGCTATGGTGTAGCAAAAATAAGTGCCCCATTGTAAGTAGGTGGATAGTACAAGGCAACAATACATGAACTTTGTCTCCTGCAGTGAACTATCAGTCACAGCAGTGAACAGTTCAAATTACCTTTGCCACTTTGATTAATAGGAAGGGGAGGTGTTTAGGGGGGAGGGGAGATGCATTTAAGGACTACAACTCTGACATAACAAAAGAATGAAAATTGGCCACTTTAGAAAGAAAAAGAAGTAACAGGCACTGAGAATACTCTGTGTGATTATCCCTGTTTGTCTTTTAAGTAGTCATTGAAAAGCAAGAAATGGTAATTAAACCTAAAGGACTAAAATAAAGCAGGGTATATGTGAAGATACATGTAAAGTCAATGCATTGATAGGAGCATAGGGGTATGATGTAATATTTTACAGCCAAACACTACATTGTGGGATACATAGAGGTAGACTAAAAAATCAAGATGCTGGACCCCATGTGAGCAGACTATGGAATTACATTTAAAAATATAAAAACAGTATATAAATTCCAAAAGTGGTATTAAAATGTAGGATACATCAAGACATGATGGAATAAACATGTTTTTTCAGTTCTTGGTACAGTTCTCCTTTAAGACTGAACCTGCAAGCTATCCTAAAAACTATTGATCAATAACTTGCCTTCCAACGACATATAAACTGTACATTGGAATTGACACTGACAGAGTTTATACACTTTTAGAAGAAAACTCAACCTTGGCAATAGAACAAAAGGATAAAAAAGTCACAGGTGACAAAGGATCATTTGTTGTTAAATAAAGTCATAATAGAGAATTGTAAGAACAGTAAGAATCTAAGTATCGCACAGATAGACTACAAAAAAGCATTTGACAGTATTCCACATTCATGGATAAAAGAGTGCTTAAAAATGTAAAAGATACACCCTACACTTATCAATTATATTACAGTGACCATGAACCAGTGGGAAACCACTTTACAGTTAAGCCATGATAAGGGACAAATTATTATTCCAGAGATAAAAATTCAAAGGGGGATATTCCAGGATGGCTCTCTGTCACTGCTGCTCTTTTGTCTTTCCCTTAACTCATTAAGCTGTCTACTTAACAGATTATGTCATAGCTACAATTTGACTCCCAGAAAATAACAAAGTGTAAACACATCTTATTTTGTGAATGATTTAAAAGTATAGTGAAAGCGCAACTGTAAGTGGTCAAATATTTTTCAGATGATATAAGAATGGCATTTGGTCTTGATAAATGTGCAAAAACAACCTTTAAACAGGAAAGCTGCAACAACAAGAAAACATCAGCCTGGGACAGGAATGTAATATACAAGAACTTGAAAAAGATGGAGTATATAAATATTTGGGAATTGATGAAGGATCAATGATAAAATATGAACAAACATGAATAAAACTTAGTAAGGAATATTTTAGAAGACTAAAATAAATACCAAAAACAGCACTGACATCTAAGAATAAAGTCCAAGCTCTAAACCAATTTGCTCTAACTGTCCTAACTTACAGTTTTGGAGTGACTTGACTGCCCCCAAACGTTGTTGTATCAGTTGGACAGGAAAACAAGAAGGATGCTTAATGGTCATCAAATTATTTATAAAAATCAGTGTATACAAGGACTATATATTTCACATTCTGATGACAGTATGGGCCTCCTCAAAACTGATTACAGATCTGCAGTCGTAGGACTGCATACATATCTGCTGACCTCACAAGACCCATACATAGTGAAAGTTTTAAAACATGAGGAGAACAAGTCTAAGATTACTTTCCTGCTTAGCTTAGCAGAAGCATATTGGTGTCAAGCAGGAATGGAAATTAAACCAGAAGCAGATATGGCAGTAACTGAATGTGCCAAAAAAAAAAGAAAGAATATAAAGTGAAGGATCAGATTAGAAGACAAGAAATGTGGAAAATGCATAAATATAGTTGCAATTATAGAAAACCTCATGTTGATCAGGATCAAGTGCAGGAATGGTTAAGGAGAGGTGAATTTAAACCAAAAGATGAACGGTTAATATTGGCGGCCCAAGATAGTGGACCAAGTGCATGTTGGTTTACAAAGTCCATTGAACATGTGTGAGAAACAGACAAATGTAGGTTCTGTAAAACACAATTGAAAACAGTCGCACATTTTGTTGCTGCCTGTGATATACTAATGACAGAAGGACTGCATACTGAAAGGCATAATAATGTAGCAAGACTGTTGCACTGGGAATTGTGCAAACATTATAATATTGAAGTAGCTGAAAAATATTGGAAACATGAGTCATAAAGCATTATAGGAAATGATGAAGTTTATATCACATGGGATCACGGCCCACTACCAACAGTTCAAAGAAAGATGTGAGAAAATTAGATATAGTAGTCCATGAAAAGAAGACAAAAGTAGCATTGATCATTGAAATTACTACATCCAGTGACTACAGTTTCTTACATACGGAGAGACATAAAGGCATAAAATATCAGGATTTGCAGGCAGAAACAACAGCAATGTGGAAGAAGGATACCCAGATGGTTCCAATAGTAGTATTTTTATTTATTTTACATTTGTTTACCGGGATGATCCGACTGGGACAGTGCTCATTATCGGCAGAGGCCCGGGGTGAAAAGCTCCTGCTTTAGCTTACATACAAAGTCATCCCATCAAGTAATAGAAATTATAGACAAGAGTGTTAACACATTTACAGGATAAAATTTAAAAACAAAAAATATATACATAATATCAAATAGAACAAGGCTTTAAACACTTGAATACAGACAAATATATGTTTGAATTTGTATATGCAGAAGAACATGACATTAGTTAGGAAATTAAGTAGGGAGAATCACTTTAGGCAAAGTAGTGCATAGTTAGTGATACTTCCATGATGAGAGTCGCAGCTAGGAATGTAGCTACTTATAGAGAAGTAGTGTTGTTAGAAGGGATATTTATTTATTTGTATTTTACATTTGTTGACTGGGATTGTCCAACTGAGCTGAAAAGCCTTTTTTCAACAGAGGCCCAGGGAGAAAAGCTCCAACTTATTAAACAATTTTCTTTATAATTTAGCATTAAACAGCAATGTTGCAGGATTATTACAAGGCATTAAGTAGCAATACAATGTTATACAGTGTCAATAATCAGGAGTATAGCAAATCAATTTCAAGATGTATAAAAAGAAATATGTCATTAAGATGAATATAGTTTTTGGGGTAAGTGGTTACAAAAACCCCATTTTATCATAATGTAGTTGCATGAAGGCAAGACAATTACAATAGAAGGTAATACAATAGAATGTAGAATAGAAGGGATATATTAACAGAGTTAGTACGTACAGCCAAATTGTATAAGTAGTTAATAATTAGCTTGAAGTGTTACATGTGCAAAGCCAAGATTCAAGTAAGTATCTTTTGAGATATATTTTGAAATTATTAAGATTACTTATGGATCTAATACTATGTGGAAGGGTATTCCAATTTTTAGCAACAAAGTTAGAGCAAGGAGAGTTGCCTTCTGTATTGGATACTTTGGTTCCTTGGAGTAAAGTCTTTGTTATATTGAAGAGTATGAATGTTAGAGCAGGGTTGTAGAAGATATTTTGGGGAAGGTATGTTGTCAGGATTGTGCATTATTTTGTGAGCCATTATTAACTGGTTATAGTTTATAATATGAGATAGTTTCAACCAAGAAATTTTTTGAGGCATTGAGAGTAATGGGTTGAATATGTGGAATATGTTGCAAATTTGGCAGTCTTATTGTAAAATGAGTCTAATTTACTTAGTTATGACTTTTTGAGGTCGGTATGTATGGAGGATGCATATAAGGGTGAGGAGAGAAGATGTGTTCTAGCTATGGCTATTCTTGCAGTGTCTGTTAAGATTTTTTGTTTCTATACATTGTTCCCATTTTTGTGTGAACCTTTTTGATTGTGTTAGGAAAGGTGTGTGTCATATTTTAGTCTGTTGTCAATTATGAGGCCTAATAGTTTTGTCTGGGTACCTGGGAAAATCCTAGTATTATTACTGGTAGTGATATAAAAGTTAGCTGGGAGGTTAGTAGGTTTAGATAGATGAAAGATCATAAGTTTAGTTTTATTAGGCACAAGAATGAGTTGTGACTTTACTAGCCACATTTCAGTATCAGAGAAGGCTTTTTGTGTGACTATAAGGTGAGTTATTGTGGATGCTGCACATATGAGGGTTGAATCATAGGTGTATTGTATGATATATGCTTGAAAGGAGGCAGTATTAAGATCATTTATGAATATGCTGAAGAGGAGGGGTCCTAGAATTGAATCCTGAGGGACTCCATGTGTAACATGAAGGAGTGGGGATAGATCTTGCTTTCATTTCACAGCTTGCTGGCGGCTAGGTAGATAACTTTAAAACCACTTAACAGCATCACGGCTGATATTAAGATTGTTCAGAGTGGACAGTAACTTAGGATGGGAAACTGTATCAAATGCTTTAGACATGTCCAGAAAAACTGAATACACTATTTTGCCTTCATCTCTGAATTTATTTATAGTATTAGTGAAACGTAGAAGAGCTGTAGTCATGCTATGATGTGGTTGGAATCCATGCTGTGACGATGAGAAGAGATTATTGTTTAGAAGGTGTTTAAGAAGTTGAAAGTGGATACATCTTTTCCAGAATTTTAGAAAGTGGTGAAAGTATAACAATGGGCTGATAGTTTGTTAGTTCTGTTGAATTGCCTCCTTTGTGAAATGGGGTAATATATGCAATTTTCCAAATAGCTGGGACATACTGTTCTGTTGTAGAGCGGTTTATAAGTATTGACACGGGGAAGGCAATAACATCTGCTGTTAATTTCACATATTCTGCTGGCAAGTTATCTGCTGCCATTTAAGTGGGTTTCAACTTCCTTAATAGTTTTGCAATAGTTTGTTTTGGGACTATCTGAAATGAGAATGCATCTACAAATTTGCTTGGATTGTTGGGTGTTGGCATTATGGGAGACTTGCTATTGTTAGTGCTAAAACACTTTCAGTGAAAAATATGTTAACTTGTTCAGCAATATTGCTTGTGGTATCAGGTAAGTTGGGGGGAAGTTGTGGTTTGGCCAGGATGAAGTATGTTATTGATTGTGTTCCAGGAATTTTATGGCTTCATTCAGTATTTCCATTGTAAATTATAATAGTAGTATTGTTTGTCTAGTTTAATTTGGTGTTTGACACTGTTTCTAAGTTGCTTGCAAATTAAACGGTTTTGTAGGGAATTATTTTTAGCCATAGTTTGCCATGCTTTGTCCCTTTGTTTTAGGAGGGTACGAGTCTTATGGGTTAACCATGGTGTGTAGTTGGCTTTGACTTGAACTATTCTTGGTGGTGCAAGTCTGTTTAGAATAGTAAGGAAGATGTCATTGTAGTGTTGCACAGCAGCATGTAAGGGCAGTTACTTAAGAGGAGTCCAGTCTAGTTTTTCAAGAATAAGAAGTAGAATCTGTAAGTTAAAATTTGTGTTATTACAAACTTGGCATAAGTTGATTAGTTTAGTGGGGTTACTGTGATTTCTCAGTAAGTAGGTTCCAAACTGGTCACTTAAGTGGCCTGGGAAACACTCTGCTATTTGGTAATACTGGGGTTTATTAGTTAAGAACCAGTCCAAAATAGATTGTTTATTTGTTTTCTTGTCAGTTCTAGTTGGGTGAGAAATCATTTGAATGAAACCATGGAGGTTTACGTAGTTATGAGGACTGATAGAGTTACTCGTCATCCAGTCTGTTTTAAGGTCTCCTGTGATAATGGTTTCCTGTCATATGGCTTTTGTGACATTTTGGAGAATGATTGCGACTGTACTAAAATTGTTTCCTGGGGGGATGTAGATGGCTATTATATATATATATATGTTTGTTCTGGTTGAGTTGTAATCTGGTTATGAGTAGCTCTGCATTATTAATGTTAGTAATACTTATGTTTACAGGTTGTAAGCTGAGTGGGTTCTTAAACAGAATTGCTACACTACCTCCATTTTTTTATTCTATTAGCTCTTAGAATATTGTCACCAGGTGGGATTATTTCTATGTCTGGTATATGTGGTTTCAACCAGGTTTCAGTAAGGATGGTAATGTCTGGGCTGTAAAGTGAGAGAGTCGCATGGAGTTTGTGTATTTTTTTTAGCATGCCTCTAAGATTTAAGTTTAGTAGTAGTATTTCAGAACTTTTATGTGGAGTCAGTAGTTTGATTTGCATTGAGGAGTTTAATGAAATCATTTGTTTGGGGCCTGGGTTTGGGTGGATATCACCACTAGGCATACGTTTGGCTGCTATGTGACTGAGCACATCAAAAAGTTTGAATAGTTTTCTTGTGTTATAAAGGAAATATTATGGAGGCTTTCATTTGTAAAGACTCAGGTCTGAGTATGGTTCCAAACAATGATGGGGATACATAAAAGCTATTAGTTGTCATTATGGTAGGGTTATTAGATGCTGTTACTTGCTTTATATAGTGATTGTCTAGTTGGAAATGGTAAGTGATGAGGTTAGCTGTAACTATGAGGAATAAAATTAATGCAAGACCACGTTCAAACATGACATTATTTGTGTTTGATAAATTATTTGAAAAATGATCAGTATTAAGGGAAGATAAATTCTTGTTTGTTAAGGTATTGGTATATCACAATGTCACGTATCCAAGGTTAGGAGTTATGTATGAAATTTTTGGGGTGTTTACTGGGTATGTTTCTATTGGGTAGTCACTTTTATGTGCATGTGCAAATGTATTGTAGATAGCTAGTAATTTGTAATGGGAGGGGTTAGTTGTAATTACTATAGCAGCTTGGGTGATTTGAAGTCTGGTGGGTGTGGTTTGGTTAAGTGTAAATTACAGGTATCAAGGGGTGGGTGGAATATGGGTGCAGGGGGAAGAGCGGAGTGAGCTGAAGCGTTGCCAGGGTGACTGGAGCAGGATGAGCAAAGATCTAAGCAAAGGACAGTTTGTGTGTATGAAAAACAATTAGAATTGACCAAGAAGTGCTGTAAAGCTATAAGTCATTTCTTAACCATTTATCAGGTGGAAAACAGCATAACCTCGTATCTGTAGGCTACTGTGCTATCAATTAAATTAACAAACACACACAGTATTTGATCAGCTATGGATACTATTTGTTAACAGAACGGAAAAAAGAAGAAATGGCAGGTAAGTGTGAGTATGGATGGGGGGGCCTGCTTACAATCCAAAGCAGAGTGCTATCCGGGGGGTAATGAATATTATCTCAAACAGGTAGACACATACACAACGTTAACATTAGTTGTTTATGTTTACAGACAGTTCAGACATGGGCTGCACTTTTCATATAGCAATGTATTCACGGGCTGGGTTATAGATAAAGGTGTTATTGCAGCTGATTACTTAGAGTGGTGTTAGGTCTAGAAAAGATGAGTACAGAGAGGAGTAAGCACTTTTGAGATGGAAAAGATACATTATAAAGACTACAAAACAAACTGTGCAAATAGCTACTGCATACAGAAAACATGTCTTGAAGTTCATAGGTTCATAGGTAGGTACTAAGCTATTGGCCCTAGGGCCTATTTAAGCCTAGCTAAAGGTACTCTGGCTTTCGCCACCCAAGAAAATTATTTTCCTGTGCCACTGTCGAGCAGAGCCACAGAAGTGATCCCCGGGGTGAATTTCCTATATTCCATCCAATCATCAAGATTTTTCTTGAAGAGTGCTAATGAGGAGCTTTGTTTGATATAGATAGGTAGTTTGTTCCAGAGTATGGGAAGTCTCTGGGACAGGAATCTAACCTTCCAACATGTTCTGTTAATTGTGGTGACAATGTTTAGGTCCCTAGAGCATGTAGCTCATAGGGATTGGGATTTCTTTAAGTGGAGCATGTCTAAAAGCTCTGGGTTTGACATAGCTTTGTGTGTTAGGCAGAGATCGCCTCTGAGTAGGCGATATGTGACAGAGTAAAGCTGCAGTTTTTTTGAGACAGTCTGCGTAGGGCATCTGTTTAAGGCCAGTAATCCTCTTTGTGAAGTATTTCTGTGGCCTTTCCAGTTGTTGTATATGTCTTGTGAAGTACATACCAAAAGGGGCATTGTACTCTATAATGGGTCTAATGAGTGACGAGTAGAGGGGAACAATGACCTCTTTTTTCCTGGATGAGAAACCTTTTGTGATGAGGTGTGCCACATAGAAGGATTTCCTGACTACTGTGGCGATGTGATTATCAAAGGAGAGACTTCTGTCCACCTGTGTCCCAAGGTCTTTTATCACACTTTCGGTGCTAAGTAGACTACTGACTATGTGGTAGTTCATGGGTACAGAGTTTTTACCAAAAGGGATGACAATGCACTTTTTGGCATTGAGCTTGAGGCCATGGCTTTGGCACCAGGCATCTGTCTCAGTGAAGCCCTTTTGTAGGATGTCCACATCTTTTGGAGTTTTGATTATGGCTCCTAGTTTGCAGTCATCTGCGAACTTCATTAGCCAAAGACCTTCCGTGTTGGCCTGTACTTCAGAGAAGTAGATACCAAACAGGAGAGGACCCAGGACTGAACCCTGTGGTACTCCACTTGTCACTGGTCTGAAGTTGGATTTGGAGTCTGCTACTTTCACAGTGTGGGTTCTGTCAGTGAGCCAGTTGGCAACCCATCTTGTGACCTAGGGATTTATACCTAGTTTAGTGAGTTTATCTATAATTCCAGAGTGGGGGATGGTGTCTAAATCCTTGGCGAGATCTAGATAGGCTGTGCGAACCACCTTACCCTCATCTACAGCTTTGGTGACTGCTTCAAAGAAGTCTATCAGGTTTAGGAGACATGATCTGCCTTTTACAAACTCGAACTGGGTGGGGTCCTGAGTTTGGAGATTACCAATGTCATTGTTTATAAGTTCCATGATGATACGTTCCATGGCCTTGCAGACCAGGCTCGTTAGGCTAATGGGGCGGTAGTTTCCGGGGTCTGTGGTGGCTCCCCCTTTGTGGAGTGGGATAACTGTCACTGTGCACCATTCAGTGGGCACATAGCCTGAGGTGAGGCTATGATTGAACATGGTACTTAGGTGGGGTGCCAGTTCGATCTGTAGTTCATGTAGAACACAGCCTGGGATGTTGTCAGGTCCCATGGATGCTGTGTTCTTGGCTTTGGATAGTGTTTTTTACCTGTGCAGCCGTGATTACAGGAACTTTGCATTCTTCTGGTATAGAGATGGGCCCTTTAGGGGATGAGAGGGGGGTAAAGTTAGCACTGAACCTATCTGCCAGGATGTTGGCAATATCAGTTGGTTCTGTATATTTAGTGCCATTGTGTTGTAACTCAGAGCAGATCTGAGTGTTGCCATTGAGATTCTTGACATAGCTATAGAATGCTTTGTGGTTGTCTTTAGAGTCAGTGGCGATTTTGTTTTCATAACTAGCTTTGGAGGATTTTATGAGGGATCTCAGCTTCTTACTGAGGCTGACTAGGGAGTTTCTCCAATCATGGGATTTTACTCTTTTTTTGCAACAGTTTCTTTCTACTGTTGTAGAGTTTGTTTATGGCAGGAGACCACCAGATTGGCTTCCTTTTTTTGGAGGATAGCATCTTGGTTCTGTTAGGGATTGCACGATCCATGCACTCATGTAAGTGCTTATAAAGTGCATGTGTGTGTAGGATTCAGCAGTCATACCTCTATTGTCCATCAGCATGGGTGTCATGAAGTTTGCCACTTCTGTCTTAAGAAGCATGAAGTTGGCTTTGGAGAAATTTTTTACTGTGGTTTCCCTAATGGGGTGGGGGAGGGATGTGGATTTCTAGGGTGATTAGCTTGTAGTCGGATCTGACCAACGAGGAATTGACCTCTGGTGTGGAGCACCAGTTGCCCATGTTGGTAATAACCAAGTCTAGGATATTGCTGCCCCTGGTGGGGGTGTGGATACGTTGATCCATGGCATTGGAATTTATGAATTCCAGAAAACATTGAGCACAAGAGTTGATATATGAGTAGTTTTCCCAGTTAATGGTAGGGTAGTTGAAATCGCCCATTATTAGGGTGTTAGGTTGTACCCTAATATTTTCCAGTGTATCAAGCAATGAGGAGTGGGAGTCCTGGGGCATGGTTGGGGATCTGTAGCAAGCTACAATTTGGACTGCAGTCTTGCCCAGAGTTAGCTGCACTTGGATAATCTCAGATGCATTATGCTGAGCAACTAGCCTGGAGGTGTGGATATCCTTAATGAATATGGACACGCCTCCGCCTTTAGTGTTTCGGTCCAAGTTAGGTGGGGAGGACAGTAGTGGTCTAGTAGGAGCTACAGGTCCTATAAAAAGAATTAATAATTGTATTTGGATATGTTACTGATACATGTAGCTCTATATGAATTGCAGAAGGGATCAATGCTGGGCACATTGCGGGTGCTGTGAAGAGCACTTCTGGCTAATATTAAAGATTGAAACAATACTAAGTTCATGAACTTTAATCATAGTTTGACTTAGAAATGGGTCCATTCCCTTCATTGCATTAGAAACCCAAATGACTTGGAGAAATTAAATAAGAGGAAAGGGATATGAAGAATATGAGTGCAGAAGCTGCAGACTATTTCAGTCTGTCAGCCATGTTATTGGAGACATTATTCGGGTATTTTTGACATCTACCTCCACTGTACGTAAAAAAGCATTCTTAACTGAATTACAGTGTTTGCAGACTTTATTCTGAAATGTATAAGAATATTTGGCACATAAAGTAAAGACTGGCACCTGTTCAGCAGAGTTCTGGGTAATTAACAGATATAGACATTCATTCTAGTCTCATTCCAGTTTCTCCCAGTTATTTCCAGCTCATGCCAGTATTCTACAATCATATCAATTCTTACACACTATCATGCTATGATATGTTGCAAACTGTGTGTCATTCACACCTGGATATCTACGAACAATGGTAGATGTGTGTTGCAGGGAAATAAAGTAGGATCACAGTACACATTGGATAAATATACACATAATCAATTAGTCTAACAGCAGTAAAAAAGCAACATCTCAGATGAGCAAATGCAGGTCTAACAATGAAAGATAACTCCAAAGGAGGGAGCTAAAGCTATGACTATGCATGTGAAAGGTAAATAGCCAAGCACTGTGTCAAACAGAACTACTGCAGAAAAAGCAAGAAATGCTGCTACATATAGAATTAGGTGTACACAACCAAAACAAATGTGTGATGGAATGTGTGTATGTTTATATATATATATATATATATATATATATATATATATATATATATATAATGCCATGTTAAAGGCAACAGACAGGTGTACGTGTGCATGTTTATCTGTCAGTGGCATAAATAGAAAGTACATGAAATCAAGGTCAGTACACATATATACACCAATGACATGTAAGACTGTGTACATGGATGAGAAAAAACCTAAACTGAGGAACACACAAGTATGATGAGAACAAGAATGTATTGCAAGCATTTGTCAGCAACTTGTGTGCACATGTCCTGCATTATACAATAGGCATACATGTGGAACATGTTCACTTTGTCAAATTAATAAATGGCAATGGACAGTAGTTTTAACAAAGGCAAACATAGCTGCAAAAATAATAGAGAAATATGAAGGTGGGATGAAGGTAAAAATCCTGGGCCTACATCAGAGTAAAGCAGGACACTGCAATTTTACAGAGTGCAAATGCATGTATAAAGCACACAGAGTGCTGTAGAAGCCACAGAGTCATACATTTAACCAAATGGAAAATGTATGTCAAATAGCCAAATGGATTTCTGATGTTCACAGAACTGCACATGCATAAAATATACTGATGCAGTAATGTGCAGTCATGTCACATCAGCACGTATAGGTAAGCAAGCTAAAAGTTAAAAGCATATATACATATACTGTCATGCAAATATCAAGAAAAAAATGAAGGTGTTGTCAACCACCCTGCTCATTAAGGAGCTGGCACATTGGGACATTCCTGTGATCATCTTTACAGCACATCAGTAGTAAATCACTGAATGCTCACATGTCAAAGGTACCCTTCTGCATCAGTATGTATCTGATTATATGCACACACATATAGTCTTTAATGTATACAACTATTTCAGGAAAGTTTACACTGATAAGACTATGTCATGGATGTGGAAATGCTACATATAACAAACACAGTGTAATGTACTGTGAAAGAATGTAACACTGTGTACAGATTAATGTTTGCTGTTTGATGCAGTCAGCAAAGAAGGACTGCACATAGACTGGATGTACTTGTATATGACCCCCATATGACATCAGCATTGCCAAACTATGACACAACACCACATCATGATCGAGGGACATCATGACAACTGTCATCCAAAAACATGTAGAATAACATATCTGCATGTTGCACATACCTGATATGGCAAAACAGAATTCTAAGACATATCACACTGTTTAGTATGGAAAACAAATGTCTGTCAGTTGCCCTGATAACACACATGTTGGCTAGCTACCTCTTGCAACAATATCTGAAAGTTAACTGCCACAATGCATTAACAATTGTATGTGTGTGGAAAGTATGTCACACAATAATAATACATAAGTATGACAGATACATGAGTGCATATACAGTCCAATCAATTAAATGGCAATCACCATGTTGGCAGCATAACACAAGTGGGGCACACAGACAATACTTACTGACCAGAGGAAGTAGGCTGATGGGAATCAGACTCTTGAATGATCTCATAAGCTATCACCATAAACAAATCCTGCATAGCCAGTGAGATATCCTCAGAGAAGGTCCTCAGTATGTCCCTCATCTGTTTTGAGAAGACATCAATCATAACCTCCCAGATCTCCTCCTAAAAATCATCTCTATCCTGGTCATGTTACTGTCTCCTCTGGGGTGGAGAAAAGGATGTCTCAGGCAGTGGTTATTCCAGGTTCCTCGGCATCATCATCACCATCATCCTTGGAAGAATCTGGCAGTGGCCTTGCATGTGCATTTCATCGTCTTCAGATGAGAACAGACATGTGTACCATGCTCTGTAAAGATTAATTGCAAAACACAACAGAAAAGAAAAGCAAATGTGTATCACACAGAACACTCCCACAAATATTATAGCACAACACAATATGATTATGACAACAGTTTACACAGGGACTGAGACAAGTCCAGTATGGGCACACTTAGCTATGGCCCTGCATGTAGCATTCCTAAAAAGGACAACAGTTTTCTTTTCCGAACAATTCTATATAATTAGAGATACACACACACATAGGTCATTAGCTTTGTAAAAAATGTATGAATGGTCAAATCAACATATTGCATTGTCTTCATTCAATGATTTATATGAGCAGCCACATCATGTCATTTTTAAAATAAGGAGAAAGTAATGTAACAGTACTATGGACAAAAGGCAGGCCATATGACAAATGTCTGAGACAGGTAGCTTGATATTTTACTGAACACACATCAATATAATGAGTACAACACAAAAACAGTTTGATATGTTCAATAAACACAACTGTTGAAAGTAATATATCTGTTTATTAACAGTATTGTATCTGTACAACTGTATTCATTATCTTCAAAAAAAATCAGCAATCAGTACACTGAAAAAAAAATCTTAGGGAATATGCTTGCTGATACTGAACTGTTTCAATCAAATACGTATCTGCTCAAGTGTCAGTCACCTAGGCTGTAATTTTGTGTTTAAAACAATACCCAAGGGATTAGAAACACATTAAATACAGTTTTGACCTGCAGGGTGTGCTGAATATGAACTACTGCAATCAAATGGATATCTACTCAAGAGTCAGTCAACCTAGGCTATAACTGTTTTTCGACAAAAACACCCAAGCTGTCTGAGGCAGATGCAATATCAATGCTGACCTACAGGGTGCACCAAATAACTGCTGCAATCCAATGGGTATCTGCACAAGTGTCAGTCAACTTAGGTTATGACTGTGTTTCTATAAAAACATCCAAGGTATCTGAGTTAGATGCAATACCGATGAAGGCTACATCAGACACTCGGCAAATAGCAGTACAAACACTGATGCAAAAGAAAATCCAAAACCTCTAAACCAAATAAGGAACCAAGAACAGCAAAAACTGATAAATTAATAAAAAAGTGTAATGGTTCCACACAGCAGACTTTAATTCTAAGTAGGTAAGTGCTTTCACGGATACTCTCTACTTATTCAGACCTGAAGAAGTGGAAAGTATCCGTGAAAGCGCTTACCTACTTAGAAATAAAGTGTGCTGTGTGGAACCATTGAACTTTTTTATTCATTCACAAACACTGATACAACGGACTCCCATTCATTCTGGGAATAGACAGGGAATATATACCAGATCAATCAGCAGAACACAACCAAAATCATACAGCATAAGCACTAATAAAAGCAGCTACACTTGGGTGTAAAACATTTGTGACAGATACAAATAAGCAACTGTCATTTATGTTGTGAAGTATCTTTAAAAAATGTGTGCTGAACAAATTACTCAAAGATGCATAAAAAAATCAACATTGTTACATTTTATCTACAGTTATAAGTACAGCTGTCATGAGATGACTTCACATACCTTAATGATGCATGATGCGTATTCCTGCATGCTACTCAATAAAATTCGACCATCACTAAGTAACTTCCTAATACTTGTCTTTGAGCTTTTCTCCCCAGGTCTCCACTGAAAACGTGTCACTGGCCCAGCGGATACTACCCAGTAAACAAATATAAATAAATAAATACATCAAATAAATAAAAGTTATTGTGAAAAATACAGATGTGAAAACAGGGAAAGATGCATTTCTGTTCACAAAATATGTGAAAACTCAACATACCTCTCTCCCTCCGCTGATCCACAAGCCTGTACATCTGCTCAATGCACATGGCTCTGTTCTGACTGCACTCCTTGTTACCTGAAACAAAAAATAGAATGTTTAAAAAGTATTGCTTAAATAACACTGATATACATTTCTCAACAGAGTTTGTAGACACTTCTTTCTGAAGTACATTACATAAGCACAATACATAGCTGACATTTTTCATTCAGGTGTTAACATCTTTACATACAGTTTGGAGAATATGAGATTCAAACCTGCAACTACAATCTATAGCCAGCCTCCAGAACCAAGAATTGCCTGCCTACCTAACACATCTAAACTGAAAAGGAATGCTTTGCAGGCAGTGAAATGATCGGGGTGGCTCGTTCTATAGGACTGCAGGTCTGCAGCCCTCCCACCTAGAAAACAAAAAAGTAAAGAAACACAAAACCAAAGTACAGAAAGCATGTTTACAATCACCGCAATTCCCAGAAGTGCGAGCTCAATGGATGTGTTTGGACTGGTGGCTCAATGGATGTATGTTTGGGCTTGTCAGCAGAGATTAAGGTGAGCTTCTAGTGTGTGTGTGTGTGTGTGTGTGTGTGTGTGTGTGTGTGTGTGTAATGCCCCAGTTGCTATATACTGGTGGATAGAGAGATCTCATGGTGGTGTGGTAGGGAATACCTCAAGCTTGAACCCTGTACCTTGTATGCAGGTGAAAAGGGCCTGAATTCCCTACCCACCACCATTTGTAAACAATTTGCAGATATTTGCCTCATATTTGCTCTGTTCTGTTCCTCATAAAATCTGTGGTTTCTAAATTTTTGTTAGTCAGTGGTGCAGTCAGTGGTGCAGGAGTAGCATTGTTGTCCGATAGTTGCATCTTCTCTGGTTTGATTCTTGGCTGGGATGCGTGTGGAGTCTGCATGTCCTCCCATCTTAGTACAGATTTTTGCTTCATATTTGTTCTGTTCCTCTTAAAATCTGGGATTTCTGTATTTTTGTTTCTGTACACAGTCAGTGGTGCAGTGGTAGCATTGTTGCCTAACAGCTACAGCTTATTTGGTTTGATTCTTGGCTGGGATGCCTTCTGTGTGGAGTCAGCATATCCTCTCATCTTATAAAGACATGTGTCTGGAGTGTTTCAACCTGGGCTTGTGCTGAAAATTGGCTTTTGTTCGAAGTCAGACTTTCCTGGTTAACAAATGTTAAATAAAAATGACAGCCATTTGAATTTCAGACTTCATATTGTTCAGAGAGTACATGGTAACACAAAACCTTTTATTCTAGCAATTTTCTAAGTTTATAAGATGGATATTTGAAATTTGTCCCTATTTTCTGGACTGTATTCCCCCATTATTGGCTTTGTCCAGGTTTTTTGTGCTAAGGTTGAGATGTATGTTGAGAGCTGAATTCACTAAATGGTAGCCATTTAAGTTTCAGTCTTCCGCTTTTCCATGAAACAGCTGATTTGGCATAGTGGTATGTTGCTCTGACTGTTTTCCGCAGGTTACTGGGTTCCAGACTTGGCAGTGATGTGTCTGGTAGTAACATGGTGTCAAAAGATTTTTAATACTCTTAACATATACTGGAAGAATCACGCAGCAAAAGAAGGTAGGCCAAAAAAGAGTTTATTTTACATGCATGGAGATCTGCCACAAAAATCTTGGTTGCTAGCAGTCTAATTTCTACACACTTTACATGGGTTTTTATACCATACTCAGCAGCTGGTTACTAGACAAGGAATTTCAGTCAAGGCTATAAATTCACTCAGTGGAGCCTTAGATGGTAAAAAAAGTCA
Organism: Protopterus annectens; assembly: GCF_019279795.1. Taxonomy (NCBI): domain Eukaryota; kingdom Metazoa; phylum Chordata; order Ceratodontiformes; family Protopteridae; genus Protopterus; species Protopterus annectens. Next base: position 678,812,824 of record NC_056744.1, on the reverse strand, counting down.
GACACAAGATAAGTTGGTGCCTACATCAAGGTAACATCTATGCACTCCTCCTTGGTCAGAGGTCAGTCCCAAGATAGGCCTGTGCCTGGACCAAAGTAGCATCTGTGCATTCCTTTCTGGTCAGCAAATTCCTTACAAGAAAAACAACTCATTTTAGCTTATTTCTTTGCATGCAATGCAGTTTCACATTTTAACCCTTCCTGTACAGGATACAAAGATGTTGAACACAAAGATTCTTACTACATTTCCCCTCACAACACTTTGTATCCCCAGTAATACATTTTATTCATACAGGTTTTAACACGATTCATTTTCGGTATATTCAGAATAATAAGCTTTAGTTGCATTAGCAGACAATACACTTGATATTATCATTCGGATGCAAGGAATGCAACAACAACCCAACAGTAGGAATATAATGGCACCAACACATACAGCAATTAAGACATTCATAAATACTGTTCCCCAATTTCCAAACCAATTCTGGAAAAAGTCAGTCAATGGATTCTGCCCTGGTTTTGTAAGTTCAGAAACTTGTTGTAAGATCTCCAAATGACTGTCTATATCATGCTCATTGTCAGGAATGAAAGAACAACACTCCTCCTGGATAAGAGCACAAGTACCTCCTTTCGCTAGGGTGAAATCGAGCCATCCGATTCTGAAACACTACAGTCCTCATTGCAGTTAGCTCATCCGTCACCAACTCTAGTGCAGAAAAGTTGCATTGCTCAGAGTTTCTAACAGTTTTGACAGTTTTCTGAGCTCCCAAATAGATTTTACTGTCCCATAGGCTGGAAGAATACCAGCCCAAGAAATGACATCATCGCCCAAGTCCATGTGTGACAGTCCCTTGCTGCTACTGTGGGCCAAATCGTGATGATAGATCCAGGATGCATCAATGTTACCTACGGGATTAACAGGTTTATTCACAGCACATTTTACCTTGGGAAGAGTAAAGGAATGTCTTATAGCTGGTGCCAAATAACCCAAAACAACTGCCTGACCAATTCCTTGATAACCATTTGTATGCTTTTTTACCACAGACAAAATAACAGTCATTCACTTTAAGAGTGATATTTACTGGAATAGAATGATTTCCTTTGTCTTGTATCCCTTTAAACAAAAGATCATACACAGATAACATTTTTTCAACAAAACTAGTGACATTAATAAGCCCTGTACTATTAATAAGCACTCTTATAGGCTTGAAACTTGTTGCACAGTGCCCATCTAATGTACAGTTATGAATTATGGTTATATTACATTGACTCCATCCAACCTTAATTTTTCCAGATCTCTGAAACATACAGTTCCATTCTGACGACCCATGAGGGGTAATGCTATTTTGTCCTTTACGGCTACCTCCGAAGTTTCAAATAGTAAATTGGTCCATGTATCATTTGCCCCCAAAGGGACTATACCTAACATCAGACCACCATGTACAGTCGGGATAGCTGTGCATATCCAACAATTTGAAACATTAAAAGACAAAGCATATGCATATTTAATAGGCTGGTACGTGTTAAAAGGTGGATGCCAAGCTGTATTTTCATCTCTCTTTGTTTGGCTAGTTTCGTGTGAAAATAAAAATGGCCAAAACAGAAAATAACACTTACAATCACTAATAACAAAATTATTTTACAATGCCTTTGTGGGAAGGGCTGCTCCCTTCCGGTATTTTCCTGCATTGCTACAACAGTCAGAAAAGTTCATACAAAACAGGATTACTACTAATCAGTGTTCCTCAGGGGAACTCAAATTCTTTTCCAACTCAAATTTCCTGACAATCTTGCAATGTGTCAGGTGGATCCAAGATGTTCGCTCCTTTATTCGAACTGCTGTGGGTGTCGAAATCAAAACCTGGTATGGACCCTCCCACTTCGGAGAGGCCCACGTTTTTCTTTTTACAATTTTAATCCACACCCACTCGCCAGCCTTCACTTCCAGGATCCTGTTGTTCTTCTGATCTGAAAAATAATCATTCGTTAGAGAAGTGTTAGTTTTGTCAGCATTTTCCTCATGTAATCTGCTATCTCTTCACCCCTCACGTTCCGCAGGCAAAAGACCTTGCCACTGCAGGACGTAATAAGGTCTCCCATATAGTAGTTCAAATGGTGTGACCCCTTTGAAGTGGGAGTGGTACGCATGGACAGGAGTGCCAGAGGTAAGCAGTTTATCCAAGACTGATGTGTCTCGGCCATGAGTTTACGTAACTTGCCTTTGAGAATGCCATTATGGCGTTCAACCAACCCTGCTGACTGTGGGTGGTAGGCACAGTGGTGTTTTAGTTCCATCTGAAAACGGCAGCCAGCTTTTGAATAACTTGGTTTACAAAATGTGTGCCATTATCAGAATAGATGCGTGGGTAGCCCAAAATGAGGGATAATATTATTCGTAAGGGCCTTGGCTACTGACAGGGCATCTGGATGTGTTACTGGAAAAGCTTCAACCCATTTTGTAAAAGCATCAATAATGACTAATACAAATCGCTTTTGTTGAACAGGAGTTAGTTCAATAAAATCCATACAGATTGTGTGAAATGGATACGGAGGCAGCGGGAAAGCTGCTGGAGTGATTCGCACCACCACCATGGTATCGTGCACAAAGCAGGCATGATAAACAAAATCGCTTAGCATATGCTATAAAGCCCTTGGTCCAGAAAATTTGCTGGGTCATTTGAACCATAGCAGCAGGGCCCAGATGAGATGGGCCATGCGTCACTAATGAGGCATACCTAAAAGGTTTGTTGGCAAAACATACTTATCATTTGGACCTACAAAACTCCTTGCTTTTGAATAGCCCCATATTTAACCCATCGCTGTTTTTCCTGAACTGTACTAAGTTCCTGCGTTACTTGTAAAGTTTGTAGTTCAATTTTATCTGTAGGATGGAGTTCCTTCTGTGTGGTCTCGAGTGCAAAAGTAGAGGTTAAGGCTACACTTTTGCAGTTTTGTCAGCTAGTGCATTTCCAAGTGATACTGGATCCTTGGCATTTGTGTGACTTACAGATGGCCAATCCCCGTGGCAGTTGGACAGCTTGTAAGAGGCTAAGAATTAAATCCTTGTGGGTTATTTCCTTTCCTGAGGCAGTAACCATTCCCTATTTTTCCATTGCTGTGCAAAGACATGGACCGTGGAAAAGCATACTGACTATCTGTGTAGATAGTAACTGCCTTATCCTTGGAAATGGTACATGCTCTGGTCAAAGCAATCAATTCAGCGGACAGATTCCTGGGGAGAGGTTTTGCCTCTAGTACCTTAGTCTCAGTTGTGACTGCATAACCCACTTGTGTAATACCTGCCTCATTCTTGACCCATCTACAAACAGGGTCCAATCTGAATTTGCCAAAGGCTGATCCTTAAGGTCTGGTCTTGGTAAGACATTAGAGTGTATTAAGTCTAAACATACGTGAGGGGCACCGTCATCAGCTGTAGGTAACAGCGTGGCTGGATTTAGAGTGGTGCATCGCTCAATGGTCATGTGTGGTTGTGATAGTAATGTTGTCATGCAGGACAAGTGTCTGCTAGGAGAGAGAAAGGTAACTTTATCCTGTAGAAGTATTACCGACAGAGTGCGGTACCCATAAAGTAAGGTCATGAAACAAAACTAGGGTTGCAGACGCCTGCACGGCCAGTGCAGCTGCGACTACTGCTTGTACACAGTGTGGCAACGATCGTGCCACTGTGTCCAGTTTACTGGAATAAAAAGCTAATGGTCTCAACTTATCCCCATAAATTTGCAACAGAACCGATGTCATAAAACCCTGCTTACAATCTACTGTCTGAACAAAAGGTTTCAGATAGTCAGGGAAGCTAAGTGTTGCGGATCCTGCTATCAGTTGCTTTACCCTAGTAAATGCCTGTATTGCCTTATCTGTCCATTTCAGCGCATCATGTGCTGCCATGGGAAGTGTAAAAATAAGTTCTGAAAGTGAACTCACTTCCTCTGCATAATTGGGAATCCAACTACGACAAAAGTTAGTTATTCCTAAAAATGACATCATTTCTTTTTCTGGGCATTGTTGCCTGTAAAATAGCTTCTTTCCTACAGTTATCTAGTTGTCTACCAGCATTTGAAATGGTATAGCCTAGATATCGTACTTCAGTTTTACAAAATTGTAATTTAGATTTGTTTACCTTATGTCCCTCTTAAGAAATGCAATAACCGAATAGTTTCGGACTCACAGACAGCCTCCGTGGGTGCAGCCAGTAAGATGTCGTCCACATATAACAGTAGATGACAGCCATGCTCCGGTTGAAACTGTGCCAGGTTTGTTGACATTTCTTGTGAAAAGATTGTAGGGCTTTCACAATATCCCTGCGGCAGTCTGGTGTAGGTGTACCGCTTGCTCATGAACGTAAAACCAAAACCTACTAGTTTCCTGTAGAGGGATGGAAAAAAATGCATTACTGATATCAATGACAGAAAAATACTTATCTGTGGGAAGGATATCATTTAACAAAACAGATGGATCTGGGACCATAGGAGCCCTTGGTACCACAGCAGCATTCACAGCCTGCAGATCCTGTACCATTCTCCAGGTCCCATCCGGTTTCCTCACTGGGAACAAGGGTGTGTTACACGGTGAATCTGTGCATGGAATTAAAACCCCAGCTTGTAATAGAGCCGTGATCACTGGTAGAATGCCTTCTTCTGCCTTTTTATTCAACGGATACTGACGTTTGTGAGGTCTAAAGTCGGATTTTGGAGTTATTTTAACCTGTCCTGCTGTTCTTATTAGCCCAATGTCATGTTGCCCGCGGGACCAGAAGGAGTCTGGCACTGATTGTAACTTCAATTCTTCCTGCGGGTTAGGAGATATAGTCAGAATGGCCCTCCGGGTGGCGTTAGCCTGTCTTCACGGAGGTGCACTGTTGGTCTAGCCTGGGTGACCCAATTTAGTCTTTGTACCTGTACGCCTTTACATGCCAACTGTTCTGGCCATTTTAGCCCATTCAGTAACTTTCCTCCCACCAGATACCATGCCATTTGTTCTTCCCTTGTTACAGAGACATGTGCAATAGAATTATTGAAAAAGTAACTGCATATCTTTTGTAAGACTGCATGTAACTGCAGAATTTCCGCTTTATCCCAATATAGGTTTTGTAACAAGATTTTTGTGACCTTGTGTTTAAAGAATTGCTCTTCATATTTGTCGCCTGGTCCTACATGCTTTCTGTAGTACATTGTACAATGTAGTTGTTTAGCTACCACTGGCGGTTGTGTGCCATATTTGCTTAAGGCTAAATTAGTTAGCTCATTAACTACATTTTGTGGTCCAGTTTCGACAAGATCATTACTGTACCAGTAGTGTAAATCACCCTGCCCCACCTGCAACATAACATCTTGAATTTCTACTGTTTGGCTAGAATCCCTGATGCAGTCGGCACAGCTGCTATGCCAAACACATGCATCAAATCTCTCCTAATAAGTTTACAGGGCAAATTTTGGAAATAATGACTCGAAATCTGATAGTTTGGTTAGTTTCAGGGTCCGTAAACCATAAGGGTTTAGATAGTGGTTCTTTATAAATGCGGCCATTGGCTGCCTTGACTAATACATAGTCATCAGAAGTTACATCAGATGGCACTGCAGAGGTTTTAGCAGGGTCCTGGAGGCCCCTGAATCACACAAAAATTCTACATCCTTCCTTCCACTTGAAGTGTGATAATCGGTTGTGCCTCTAGCTGCATAGTTACAGCAAGCTGTTAAATTAACAACCTGATATTCACCTTTGTCTGAAAAATCAGTCATTTCATTCTCCCATCCTGCGCATTCTCCCTTACCCTCTTTCGTCCTCAAAAGCTTCCTCTTCACTGCCTTATCGAGTCTGGCCCTCAGCTTTTTGTCCGGTCTGATTCACCTCCACCACCATCATATAGTCATGCTGACTCGTGATCCGGGTGGTTTTAGTTCTTTCAGAAGACCGGCAATCCCTGGCAAAATGTCCCTTTCTGCCACATTTGAAACATTCTCCTCTTTTCTGTCTGCCTTCATAGTCTTCGGAATGTCCCACATTCCCTCTTCCTCTGCCCCTGCCTCTGCCCCTTCCTCTACCCTTGTTAGTCGGACCTTGCAGTAGCATAAGTGTCCCATCTTCACCCACCGTAAAGGTTTGAGCTTGTTTCTTTTCCTTTCTTCTAAATATTTCTCTGCATGTCTTGCATACTCCAGTAAGGGTTGCAGACATGCCGTCCGATGGTCTATCATATGTTTGTGAATGAAGTTACTGATTGCAGTCCTACATCCTTTTAAAAAGGCATTTTTTAACTGTTGTTCATAAGGTGAATCATCTTTTGATTGGGTGGTTTGCTTATTCCACTATGGTTATCAAAACACTGGGTAAGTCTGTGCAAGTAGTTATCTACTTTTTCATCGTCTTCTTGCACACATCTATTGATACAGGTCCAGTCTGCCCTAGGCTTCCATTTTTCCATAATACGGTCTAGTAAATCCTTAACCTGCTTTTGGTAGGAGTCTGAATTGTAGGCAAGTGGTCTATCATCTTCCTGGTTATGGGGTCCCAGTCCCCACAGACCAGGTGCCAGTCGGGACCCAAAATTTGTCGAACTACTTGCTCCAGCTCTACGGCATTTAGCTTGTAACTTTCTATCATGCATATTTTCACAAAACTTGGTCATGTCTAATTTTGGGTGTGGTATGCCCTCCACAGCTTTCGGATGTCTTCCGTGTCCAAGGTCGGTAAACTAAAATAGTGGGACCTTGACCGGGTGTTCCTGCCTGTGGATTTGCTACTTCTATAAGGGGATATGAGTCTGTAGATACTATATTTAATTCATCTTCTTGCATTTCAGCTTCCTTACGCATCCATTCTGATTTATCCATATTACGGTTTCGGAGTTCCAGGGTTTCACCTACTTGTTTTGTCAGTACTACAGGGGGTATAGTTTTATCCTGATTCTCTGTGTCATTTTCCTGATACTTGGGTGGACTAACCATATCTTTTCTAACTTTGGGATACAAGACAGGCAACAGATGTCTCGTCATCCTCTTTTCGGACAAAAAATGCATCTTTTGCACTCGAGCCACCATCTCCCTTATTTGAAAGTTGTTCCCTATGTCTCTTATTAGCTTCTTCTAACCATTTCTGTGCTTGAGGAAATCCTACCCTTTTTGTTTCTTAACCTTACCTCCTGTGTCCCAGGTCTCTCACTAGATTTTGACATTCTGATTTATTCAAGGTACCACTAAACCCATAGTCTTTCTTCCATTTTTATATATTTCAAGTTTTTCGGTGTAATTTAAACATATATTCCTCATCCTCAGTCCTTTTATTTAAGCAGCCCTTCCTAACACAACAACTGCTTCCTGTTCCCATTTTTCTTATTTAAAAGAAAAACTGTTTCCTTTTCCTGAGATCTCTACCGGTCTTTTGTAAAATTTTTAAACAAAAGAAATTCCTTTATGACTAGTCCCTTTTAAATAAAAAAATTTTACAAATAAAAGCTTACCTTACTGCGGATCTTCCACGGATCGAATCTAAGAGTGACTGGCCTCTACTCCCACTCTTGGCCGGAGGTCTTTCCATTCAAGGGAGCCCGAGATTCGCTCTCCCTTCCTGTACAGGTTTTTCAGTCCCTCTTATGTGATTGCGTACTGTGAAGAGGTGGCTCCCCAGAAATGTCAAAAGATTTTAATACTCTTAACATATACTGGAAGAATCACGCAGCAAAAGAAGGTAGGCCAAAAAAGAGTTTATTTTACATGCATGGAGACCTGCCACAAAAATCTTGGTTGCTAGCAGTCTAATTTCTACACACTTTACATGGGTTTTATACCCTCTTCGTGCATACTCAGCAGCTGGTTACTAGACAAGGAATTTCAGTCAAGGCTATAAATTCACTCAGTGGAGCCTTAGATGGTAAAAAAGTCAGACACAAGATAAGTTGGTGCCTACATCAAGGTAACATCTATGCACTCCTCCTTGGTCAGAGGTCAGTCCCAAGATAGGCCTGTGCCTGGACCAAAGTAGCATCTGTGCATTCCTTTCTGGTCAGCAAATTCCTTACAAGAAAAACAACTCATTTTAGCTTATTTCTTTGCACGCAATGCAGTTTCACATTTTAACCCTTCCTGTACAGGATACAAAGATGTTGAACACAAAGATTCTTACTACACATGGCATTTTATTCTAGCAACTTTCCAACATTATACAAGCAATGTTTAAAATGTGTCCCTGATTTTTAAGCTTTTGTCTCCCACCCCCCCCCCAATAAATGTTGGCTTCCAGATTTCTTGTGCTGCAAAGTTCAGAGATAAAGCTGAGTGTCGAGTAGATTTTACAAAGAGCTGAAAGCTGCAGGGAAACAAAAGATTAGTGCTGTTTATGCCAAGTTAGCTTGTTTTGTTAATAGCACAACAGGTAGTTTACTTGCTTTTGATGCAGAAGGCTGTGGGTTCTACTCCCACAGTAGGTAGATGCATTGCTGATACTGTACTGTTTTGTAAAATGGGGTGGATGCTGCAGTCCTTTTTGGCGAAGATACCTACTAACTATCAACCTGTTATCAGTTTGCCATCCATTCCCTATTTCAATATTACTAGCTTATCATTTTTTTAATGCAACATAAGCAATTTATTCCTCAAGGGCAACAGGCACTTTATTTGTAGATGAAACAATGAAATATATAAAGTTGTTTGCTTGCAGCAACCTCTTCATTAGTTACAGATTTCTTTAATGTGGAATTATTTAGATGACTTTTACTACTTTAGAGATTGTGCATATTTACTGATATTTGTGGACTGTAGAAGTCTGAGTAGACTTTTATGATGGAAATGTTCTGAATTGGGCAGTTTTGTCATTATTGGTGCATGCATTTTGTTTCATTGTTTACTGGAAAAATGTTCAAAACAATACATTTAAAACACCCTCTAACAACTGTACTGTATTGTACAAGGAATATAATTTAATACAATCAGGAAGATGCATTAAAGAGCATGTGTATGTTTCATGTGCAAGGGGCCTATGATTTGAAAACAGCCCAAAGTTAGTCTTTATCTGCCACTGGCAAATTGTATTTTCTTCGAATGTGGGTTTCAATGCTGTTTCAATAAAAGCGAGTTTCAAGGGCAGAGAAGTTTTAATGCCAAGTCTATTTTCATTGTGAGACTGCATTGCTTTGTTTAGCAGATATTTATTAGTGTTTGTGCTGTAAAATGCAAAATAAAACTTTCAAATGAAATCCACATCATTGCAAGTAAAGCAGTATGCACATTAGTGTTTATGGTAAATGGGGAAAAATAACCAAGGAGTGGGGCACTGGAATGCCTGCAGGGGAGAGGCTCCATTCGATTATGATTTTGTGAGGGGGGAAGGGCAGCAAACTCAAGACAGCCCTGGCTAAACTATACCTCTCAACTGTCCAGATTTTTGCAGAATGAATAGATTTTTGCTTCTTATTTTTGGTTTGTTCCTCATAAAATTTGTGGTTTTCTGGCAAATCATTTAGGAATGAAGTCACTAAATAATGACAGACATTAAGTTTCAGACATCGTAACCTTCAGAAAAATGCATGCTAAAGCAAGACCTGTTATTCTATCAACTGTCTGTTATTCTATCAACTGTCTTAAGTTTATACAAGAGCAATTTTTAGTACTGTTTGTATGTTTCCCCAATATATTTGGCCTTGTCCAGATTTCCTGCATTAAGAGGTTGAGAGGTACGTCCAATAAATCGCTTTATAGAATTAGGAATATCTAAACCTCTCAACTGTCCCCAATTTGGGCTCAAAATGTTGCTCTCCCCCTAATAATCTCTCTGCAAAATAGCAATTTTGGAAGAAAACGTGGAGGGTTTACAATTATAAATAACTGTAATGATCAGAGTTATATATTACTTTTATTTCAGAAATGCATGTAGATTCTCTAATTTTGTCAGCTGCTCAAGTTAACAGTACTAATATTAAAAAGGTGTCCCTTTTTTGACATGTTCCCAGCTGTATTGTGTGGCAATTTTATATTTTTGCATCACATTTTTGGTCCGTTTTTCATAAAATTGTGGTTTTCTGTCAAATTAGTGGCAAATCATTAAAGACTGAAGTTAGAAATTAATGGCAGACATTTGAGTTTCAGATTTCATACCCTTCAGAAAATTCATACTAATGCAAGACCTACTACTATTCTATTATCTTTCTAAGTTTATAAGAGGAATATTTAAAAATTGTCCTTATTTTTGGGCCTGTGTCCCACTTCTATGTATGGCTTTGTCCAGATTTCTTGCTCTGAGGTTGAGCGGTATGAGTGTCAGAGCCATCACCATCAGCCAGAGACATTTCAAATTGTGACATACTTGTTGCACCCCCCCCTCCCATGTAGTGATTCTTGATGTGTCCAAGCAAGGCAAGGAGCAGGTATGCAGTGTAAGTGTGCAGAGTATTCTCCTATCCAAGGGGGACACAAGTACGGCAGTGGCTTTTCATATGTCCTTGATTTTGCAGAATGTTCTGGTTTTCTGTCATATTTTTATACTGTTGATTTATGCTTCTTATTATTCAGAAAATGCATGCTGTCGCAGTGGCCTGTTGCTCTGTGTTTAGGTAGCAATGCTTTAATGACCATCAGGTAAGCTTGTCAGAGATTGTAAGATGCAAGTAACTTTTAATAAGCATACTGTTAAAGAATTACCAATATTGAAAGCCTTTTTTGTTGCCATGCAGAGAATATTTACATAACTAGATAACATATAAGCTTTGGGTAATGAAATGTATATGACAGTATTTATAATAAAGGACAAAATTACAGTTTTTCAGAAGCTCATTACATTCTGTTGGAGACTTGCAGTCAGCTTTGCAGGCTTTACCCATAAACTAAACAGAATGCTAATCTATTATGTGTGATCCATAACTTGTGCAGTGATCCTTTAAGCAATTTATCTTGAGATTTTTTCTTGTTTGCTGTTCATTTTTTACTTTGATCATGTCTTCCCCATGAACCAAGAAGATAGTTGTTGTCAGGCAGCAGGTCTTTTTTGGATAAGAAACATTTTTACAAGTGGGGGTATCACAGATTGCAACTTTCAGCATGTTAATTGGTAATTTTATAAAGCTGAATATAAATTATAATTGGAACTGCACTGCAAGGAGAAGTGGTTTGACTTGAGTGCTGCTTGTTTTTTTTTTCTTATACTTGATTTTGACTGGCATTCCAGTAATGTATTTAAAAGGTAATTTATTTTTTCATGCCTCATAACCTTTGTGTTTCCATCTAGATATTAAATAAACTGTCATGTAGCCAATGCATTGAAATATGTTTTTCTTCTACACTTCATTTTGTCTTGATTGGACTCTCATAATGACGGTTTGGCACCTAGGGCAGCATATTTAAAGTTCCAGTTGTTGTGGTTTTGAGCATAGCTCCACCCCTTTCTAGTTGGCACCATCCCTTCCCATTGGCCCCACCCATTCAGCTGTCTTCTGCAGCCCCCCTTTAATTTGAAGTCACCAGCCGCCACTGGAAAAGATTCATGTTATGACATCATCTTGATGGGGGATGGTCTACTAATAATGGTCTTTGCTTAGGATTGCAAACATGTGCTGCTTATGTAGCTAAATAGATGGAAAAATACATTCAGGTTATCATTGTGTTCAGATATATTAACGGTAATGCAGAGCTTACATTCCTCAGTCTGTGTTAAAGTGTCATGTAGAATAAAGCTTCTATAAACAGTACCACACATGTTGACGTGCATTAAGGACACAGAAAGGTATGTGTGATGACCATTATTTCTTGTTAAATAGCACCCCAGTAGAAAGATACATGGATATTCCCTGTTCTTCATTTCAACTGTTAATCTATCCATCCCAGTCCCTCAAAATTTGAGGATGATGCTTTACTATTGACTTCAATATTTCATTAGAAAACAGATCTTCATTGCATTTTTGCAAAGTATACAATACTAACCAAAAATAAAAATTGCTCAGACATGTAACATGATTTAGCAAGAAGGTGCCTCCACAGTTTAATAGCGGATGTTAATGGAATGTTACTGGTTGCAGATTATGGATATATTACTAGGAATTTGAAGAATAACTGAGTTATTTGCAACTCCACTCAAAACATACATTAATATCAATAAGTGTAATATGCTTCTATAAATAAATGGTTATATTAAAGCAATATAAACGTTTCAGATATATGTGCCGAGTTTCCATATTTGAACACAGCACACAAGAAGTAGCCATGCTGTCAACACATGCTATTTTTAAACAAACAGATACTGCTCTCCAAGCATTATTGTTCAAAAGCTAATGTTATCAGAGCATTACGGATTATGGCCATATTCATAGAAATGTGAAAACTATATCAGTGAGTCATTATCATGCACAACATAAACCTTAATATAAACTATTGCAATATGGTTCTTGAAAAAAATGCTAAGGGTGAAGTTATCCAAGGTAACAGGCATAGATATATGTTTCCACTATGTAGTTTGGAACCAGCAACATGCCAAAATTTAAACATGTTGGCTAGTTGAGTTGCAGGATGAGCTGACAGTCAGCATGTTACTCTTAAACAAACTGTTTTTGCTTTACAAACTCTGGTATTAGAAAGCTGACGTTATTAGAATATTACAGATTGCAGCCATATTCATAGAAATTCAAAGACTGTATCAGAGAGTCATTACTATGCATAACATAAGCTTTAATATAAACTACTGCAATACGGTTCTTCCAAAAACTGCTATGGGTGAAGTTACAGATATATGTTTTCCCTATGTAGTTTGGAACCTACAACATGACAACATTTAGTCAAAAACTACCCCTTGGCTAACCAAAACTACTCTAGCAGCTATGAAACACAGAGATAAAGTCTGGGCACTTTACCATAAAAATAAATCTCCCCTCACCAATCTCGAATTCAAAACACTCAGAAATAAAGTAAAAAAGCTCATTACCGCTGATCGACAAAACTATTTCCCCAAATTTCAAAACAATAATAAAACAAACCCTCAGAAGTTCTGGAAAGGAATATCTCCCCTTATCAATCCTGGCAACTTACTTAACCCCACTCCTGACCCCAATGCTTCTGACAATGACTTAGCTTCACAATTCAACTAATTTTTCATAGATTCCATCTCCAAACTAACATCTTCATTCTCCAATACCTCTCCATCCTCCACTTCTCCCACTAGCACTCCTCCCTACTCCTCCATCTCTACTACCACTCCCTCTCCATCTCTGTCACCCCCTCTTCACACACCTCCTCCCTACTCCTCCATCTCTACTACCACTCCCTCTCCATCTCTGTCACCCCCTCTTCACACACCTCTATCACTAAAACCAATTCCGACATCCACAATAAAAAAACTTTTACAAAAACTAAAACCATGCTCCAATGCCCCTGACAACATTCCTTCATACTTCCTCAGCATTGCTGCTGAGGCCATAGCCTACCCCATCAGTATGTTAATCAACCACTCTATCCAAGAAAGCATGGTACCCCAAATCTGGAAAAAGGCTTACATCATACCTTTACACAAAGGTGGCAATAACAACAATATTGCAAACTTCCGCCCCATAGCTATCTTATCCCCCATCTCTAAACTCCTAGAAAAGTGTATCCATTTACAGCTACTACCTTACCTCTTAGACAATAATCTGCTCACTCCAACTCAGCACGGTTTTAGACCCGGCCACAAGCACTATGTCAGCCCTCCTCTCCTTCCTAGAAACTGTAAATAAAGCTCGGGACTCTGGTCATATTGTCTCTACCCTCTTACGTGATCTTTCAAAGGCCTTTGACACTATCTCTCACAAGCTCCTTCTAACCAAACTCTCTCAACTCAACTTATCTCCTCCCTCACTGTCCTGGTTCTCTAGCTACTTATCTAATAGATATCAAGCAGTAAAATGGAAAAAGGCCACATCCTCTTTTCTAATCACCCCAACTGGAGTTCCCCAGGGCTCCATACTGGGTCTTCTGCTATTTAATATATTCATTAACGACTTCCACAACTCTATTCCATTCTCCAGCATTATCCAATACGCAGATGATTCAATTATCATCTGCACTGCTACATTTATTTTATTTTATTTATTTTACATTTGTTAACCGGGCTAGTCTGACTGGATATATTTCCATTTTCAGCAGAGGCCCGGGGAGAAAAGCTCCACATATGGACATAAGAGATTTATAATGAGTACAAATAACAAGTTACAAATAACAAGTTACAGACTTGTAACACTTCAGTTACATCCTTCCCAGTACTACAAAAGCTTACACGAGATGCCTTCTCTACCACTGAACTCTGGATGAAAGATAACCACCTTGCTCTTAATGCCTCTAAAACCAAACTAATGGTATTTACCCCCTCTAAACACATCTCTATCAATACTAATTCTCTATTAATTACCAGCCACAACAACACATCCCTGGAATTGGTGTCCAATGCTAAATTACTTGGTGTTCAAATAGACAGTCACCTTAAATTCAACTCTCACATTCAACTCAACATAAAAAAAACACATCAAAAACTAGGCATGCTATACCGACACAATCGCTACCTTACACCCTCCACTATAATCACTCTCTCTACCTCATTCCTCATCCCCTCTCTTCTCTACGGAACCCCACTCCTAACCAACATCCAATCTTCCCTTAAAACAAAACTTTCCACCTGTTACAATAAAATTGCTAAATTCGCTACCAGCCATAAATCTTCTACCCACCATTGCTCTTCACTCCATAAATTAAAATGGCTTGAACTTCCTAACCAACTTATCTATTCTCAACTTACTCTTGCTCATAAGCTCATTTTCAAACCTGACCTCTGTCCAACTCTTTCTTCTGCATTTAAATTTCACCTTCACAGCAGGGTACTTAGATCTAACAACCAAAATCTAATCGAATTGTATAAACCAAATTGTCCCCCTGGTAAAAATCTCCTAAACTTTAGCTTAGCACGACTCTGGAACTCCCTACCTCCTGCCATTTGCACCACTTTCAACCACCTTACATTCAAAAAATCTCTTCACTCTCATCTACTTTCCCAGTGGGAATGCTCATGCTCACATCCTTCATGATCCATACTGACTTGACACTTTCCTCTTAAAAAAAAAAAAAAAAAAAAAAAAAAAAAAAATTTTTGTACACTGCATTGTCTGCTCTATTGCAATTGTTTCTTACTTTCTAAATTGAAAGGCTTACCTTCTCTAGCCTGTATCATCTAAAATGTTTACCACCAGTTGTTCTTCCTAAAAGTGTTTGCTCTAACTGTAATGTGAACAGTACTCTGTCTACCACATATTGTATGCTCTATTTGTAAAATTCTTGTAATTATTGTAATATGGATGTAAATCTTACTGTAACCTTATCTGGAGCTTTTCTCCCCAGGACTCCATTGAAAATGGGTTCATTTGGCCCAATGGACTATCCTGGTAAACCAACTGCAAATAAATAAATAAATAAATAATAATTTAGTCATGGTGGCTAGTTGCTTTACAGGTCAAGCTAACATTCAGCATGGGTTTTATTGTAGAAAAAAGGTATTTCAGGTGTTTCTCAGAAATCCTGTTGTTAGTGGATGAATGCAGAAAATACATACAATTTTTAAACCTTTTATAGTAAAGAAATAACAATTATCAAAACATAACTAAAAACATATGTGCAAGCAATGAGATGGGCATTATTTTAAAATTAAATAAACATGCCTGTGTAATTGTTTAGGAGGAATGATGTATGGAAATTATATATGTTTGTATTCCAAACTGTCATGGTCCAATAGGTGATACAGGAGAACTATAATGGAAAACTATGAAATGTGCAGTCATCCATGGCCTATGTGCTGTCGGCATCTGTGAAGCATGAGAATAGAGGCTGTATGAAATTATGTACTTAGTATATCTATATAGGACATACTTATGGATATCATACACGTTATTATGTACTTAGATGTTGTAAAACATATGTATATTTATATAGGACATACTTATGGATATTATACACATTATTACATATAATAAAACAATATTTTTTGGTTACACCAGCAAATAATACTAAAACTGAGGTAGTAACCACAGACTAAATTACTGGGCATTATTATAGGTGACAGTCTTAGATTCAATCAACATCTTCTTCAAACGATTAAAAAGACCAGAAACTTGGCTTCCTTTACATGGCAAAGCAATACCTTACAGATCCAGCAAGAAAAACCCTAGCCTCATCCTATTTTCCTCCAACCCTCTTACATGCCTCACCTGTCCTTACAAACCTAAGTTCTACACTAAAATCCAATCTAGCCTCCTGCTATAACAAAGTAGCTAAATTTGCTACCAGCACTGCACACCAAATTCACCACTGCCAAGCCTTAAAGCAGCCAAACTGGCTAGAGCTTAACAACTACATAACATACTCTCAGCTAGTTATGGGATACAAACTGTTATATTTTCATGAACAATGTCCTATGTTAAAAATATATTATTGCCTTACACCCTGACATGGGACCTCCATTCTGGTAATAAATTTCTCCTAAGCACAACTAAGGTAAATAATTCATTGGGGGACTCATTATACTCCTGTTACATCTCCAAGCTCTGAAACACAATCCCTACAAAAGTAAAAACGATTAATAAACTTCCAAGCTATAAAATGTAGCTTAAACATTGCCTTAACTAATCCTGGTCATGTGAATAGTCATCACCAGGTTGAGACCCTATAGTGAAAGCACAAACTTCTCTTGCTTATCACAAACTTTTTTTCCCTCCTCTACTTGAATTATTACACCCCTAACAACTTTCCCTCCTGCATTTGAATTAATACATCCCTTTTCACCCCCACCACTTAATCAACACTCCTCATCTTGCTCTTTTTCTAACTGCAACCATCCACCACTCATCTACTCCTCTCATGCATCTTTTGTATATCTAAGTTATAAACCTTCTAGGTAACATCAATTTGGAACAGGCAGACTAAATGCAAACAATCCTATACCATGCTCTCTGTCTTATGCTATTACATAATACTAATTAATACATTTAATTTCCTTTTACATTATTTTCTAACTTTCTTCAGTATATCTCTCAAAATCTTTACAAACCCATAAAATACTAAAAATCTACCTTCCTACAAAATTGTACAGCTAACTTCATTGTATATCTTAAACTCCTTACAAACCTTTCTTTACTGAAATAAAAGAACACTTAACTTTTTTTAATAATGTTTCTCTTCTGCAGCAACAATCCATTTACTTCTACAAAATTTTACAGCTGGAACAACTGTATAGACATAATTGTTGATGTAAATACTTTACTGTATATATCTGTCTTGTAATTATTTTTGTTTCATGAGAAATGTAACTGTTGTTTTTCAGAGAATCGTTTGAAATTCACTTAATATAAATGTACTGTGGTGGAGCATCTCTCCCCAGGCCTCAACTGAAAATGGTCTCTACCTGGTCAGACTTTCCCAGTCAACAAAGAGAAGTAAATTAATAACAACATGGGTATCAAACCCATAATTAAGAGGACAGTACTTACCAAGTCCACTTAATTATCCCCATGAGCTAATTATCACCACAGCTAATGCATTCTTTTAAAACATCTATATGATATATGTGGTACAGAGATTTATCTGTAAAATCTATAGCAATGCTCAGGTATACATAGAATATTGGTACTTAATGTAGGGATCTACGTACTGCCTCCATACCTCAGTAACCCTCCTTTAAATCTCCTACTCATCCCTCCAATGCAGGTGATGACAGACCAGGACTCAAATATGGTAGATACCCATCCTCCGTCAATGCTGTCTTGCAGTCTGGTTCCACACATCAATCATAGTAGAGTTCCTGAGTCTGGCTCTCATCCTCTGCTCCAATCCGGAGTACATGGTCAGCATCTGGGTCATCTCCATGTTGATCCAGCTGGACTCACACACATGTCTTGGCCTCCTCAAAATAGTCATCATGATTCTCAAGTAGAAGAAATCTAAAAAATACAAAAGCACAGAAATGCTCACTGAGGTACCACTCAGTTCCCAGTTAGAAATGGTCTGATCAGTAAATGTACCAAAATCAATATTTGAAAATGGCACTGATGCCATGATATATGATCACCAGAAGGTAATGGGCAAGTGTCACACATGGTACCATTTATTGATACCTATTGGGTGTTTATGTGGTACACCTGGTTGTTTCTGTGCATAATGGGATTCCAAAAACTTGAATTTTAATTAACCTCATTAATTATGTATGGCAGAAATGGTACTTAAAGCTGGGTGCAAACATGGTACACTTTGACTCTGTGATTCAGAGTGAGAGGTACATTGGTAATTGGTAGAATTTCTGTTGTGGTGATTAGTACATCTGTTAAAGTTACTCATTTCTAAAGGTACATGTTTAATTTCATATTTACTGAAAATGATAATTTCAACAGAGTTTGTCATAAGTTACTTGAGTGATGTTGTCTTTACTGGTGTTGCCCTTCTAAATAGTTTATTTCAGTCCCATATGTAGCTGTATAGAAAGACTTCCATTTCAGATGTTAACAGTATATGAAGGATAATTTACTGATCACCCACGATTCTTACTGGTAATTCTGTGTACACTGTGGTGTAACTACAGAAAGCTACAGATTCCAACACTATCCATACTTAGTATGTGATGTTGATATTATGGTATTATGATATTATGGATATTTCTTATTTCATGTCTCCTAACAAAACTGTTATAAACGTGCTGTTGCTGTTAAGGATATGTCTTCAATGATGATTCTTTATAAAGGTGTTATCAGTACTTTCTCAATATACTACATATCCATACTGTCTGTGGTCTAGCTATGGATCCTGAGGTTTTTCCACATGTAAATAAACACTTAAAAACTCTAAAAAAGTATTCAGCAAAAGCTCTGAGTGCAAAAAAGCCCAAACGTCGTGCAAATATATAACCCAACCACGTTTATTTGAAGCGCTTTTCATTGCCAAAGTGCAGCAACTTCTTCTTTTTCTGAATACTTTTTTAGAGTTTTTCCACATGGTCTATAAGTTCTTCAGATTATTATTTGTTGTAGTATTTGAATGTGATGTGAAAGCAAACTCATGTGGCATAATGTTGTTGGCTTTGTACCTCCATGAAATATACATGTATTGTCAGGGGTTCTGAACCCACTCACAGACTGTAAATATATTACATATTATGTTGATTTTGCCAATGTTATGCATAATGGCATTGTTATTACTTGTAATGAGTCACATTAGTATTCATCACACAAAGTGTCATACAGACATTTTCAATGTTCAATATTATCATCTGCATATCACTGTCTTTCGGATGGCCAACCATCCTAAGAGTGACAACTTCTCCCCTCAGGAAAATTACATCATAACTGATGCTCACCACCAACATGGAAGGAGACTCCTAGGCCATTCATGTGTTACTGTTTGGAGAAATGAAATCTGAACAGACTTCATCGACATGATCAATGTAGTTGGAGGACACTGATTATCCTGTAAGGCCTGTAGACAATGTTGCTCAGACATGATTCTTCCTTCAGCCAACAGACTGACATGTTATGAGAGATGAAGGGGTTCCACTTGTGGTGGGCCACCACTGACCCCTCCCTGATGACATCACAATATTTCTGGCCTCACTGCATACAGCAAGAGGGGAGCGATGCATTCCTAATGGTGGGATTGCATCTGGGATTCCAGGATGGACATGTATGTATTTATTTCCATTTCAGGAATGTGTATTGTAAACATTACTGCATATTGCTGTAGCAGCATATTCATCTATTGATGTCTTTGATTTATAGCAGTAGAGTTAAGCCTTGAACATACTTCCACACAGGGTGATGATGGTGAATGTATGTATAATTACATGTACTGGTGTATCTGAGTTACAGACAGAGCAGTACAAGAAACATTTGTAATGCTGTTTGCATTAATATTCCCAGGTACATCTACCTTGTGCCTGCACAAGGGATTGGCAGGTGAGTGTCTGTATATTGTAGTTGTGATCACTACCTTGTTAATGCTGCCACCTCATTTTATGGCATTGCTCTTTACTGCTTCATTTTTGTTTCCCTACCATTTAACACTACAGGTACATCCAGTGGAGGGGCAAGCCATGCATTTTCAGCTGCAGACAGACCAGGTATGTTACAGCAATATTGTCTTAGCTTTCAACAATGTATAGCATGCATGATATTTGATACATTTGTCAATATTTGTCAATACAGACCCATCTGATATGCAATGCAACATTCATCACATGAGTATTTTGCTGCCAATATTGCTGTGTTGTATATGTGATGCTGACAGTATTCTTTTTGCTAAATACATGACTGTGCTGTCTTTCTCTTTATTTTTCTACTGCAGGATCTACAGTACAACCCACAACCTTTACACAGAAGGAGTCGGTCAGTGGTATGTTATTACATAAGTTTCATACCTGTCCTTGCTGTTTGTCTTGTAGTTGACATCCATTATTACTGTATACTTCTTACCATTTCTAAGTCAGTTTGCATCAAAAGTCCTCAAGTGCTCATACGAGTGGTATGTGCATGTCACACATTCTGTATACTTTAACTGTCCTCACCTGATTAATGGTACAAATGGCGTGATTAGTAATGCTGTTTTTTATCCCTACATTAGCTGAAGTTCATTTCAGTGCAACACCACCATCTTCCCATGAGTGTTTGTCAAGTATGCGTGTGTGTTTTTTTTTTACTCATCACACGTCATGTATGTTGGCCATGTAAACAGATTATATACTTATTTTATATACATTCCATGAAATATACATACAGTAGGCTACAAGTGAAGTCATTAGTACTTGTAACATTGCAGTTAGATATATATGCCATATGTCTTTGATGACATCCATCATGTGATGTAGGCACATTGTGCTGATCTGTGTATGTATCTTGTAGCACATCAACTATCTGTATCATCCAGCAGCCCTCCAGTGCTCATGATGTTGTTCATGATGTGTCTCAGCCTGGTAGTATGCCCCTGGCACAGAGGGTCTTGACATGTTTGGAGAGTCCATCCATGAGATTGACAGTGATGTTGCAACAGATGTAGCCTCAAATATGAAGGTCCACTTGTCTGGCCATTCAGAGGATGCTACCACAGTGGATGTTGAAGTTGGTGAGGCCATTGACATACATACCACAGTTGAGAGCACTGCTGCTGGCAGTTCCACAAAAAAAAAAAAAAACAGGGCATTGCAGTAGACAGAGGTGAGAAGATGTTGTACAAGGCCAGATGTCAGATGATGTCTACCTCCTGCTGCAGGCAAATGAATGATCACAGCAAAGGCATCATTCAAATGTCCATGCCCTTGCCCATGGCATAGATCATGTGACACATCAGATATGTGTCATGTGTGAAGGACAAGAGACCATACATGGTGAGATTATGTCTGCCTTGGCTGCTCAGAATGAGAGTCAATGGAAACCCTGGCCTCTACAGTACTGCAGCTGTGTTGTAAAACTCTGCATTCCATGACTGTGCTCAGCAGATTGCAACCTGTGGGAGACAGGCCACCTGTCCACAGAACCACCATTGGCCATCAAGAATCACTGCCTGTGGTCCATCATGCACAAAGTTTGACTGCTGGCCCATCTGTTGAGGTTCTGCCAGTACAAGGCCTTCATCTCACAGTCATGCTCCTTCATCTCAGCATGGTGTTGTACCACCATCTGTGTCTGTTGTGGATCAACCAGAGAAAGATATGTCTGTACATGGTTGAGACAGGGCAGACCATAGTGTGAGATGTTGCAAGGTCACCTGAGACTGAGTTAGAGTGTGTCCAACAGTGTAGTACACATAGTTGTCTCATATCATTGCAATACCACTGCACTGTGATATATGTTTTCTGAAATTAAAATGTCTGCATTATGTCCTGCATGAGTTCACTTTTTTTTTCATGTTATTGTGTGGTACAGATATGTATGTGTAGCATTGATGTGGGTCCGTTTTTGTTTACCATATAATGATTCAACAAACTGACTGTGTATGCAAACGTGTGTCAGTTGTGTCCTGAGTTGATGATCTATGTTTTGACACTTTTGCATATGTTCATGTTGGAATATGTTATGCTTGTGTTATGTGTGATACTCAGTGAGCACATCTAATGGGTACTTGCCATTAGATGCAATCTGTGTTACTGTGGTGGGGCAACACCTGAGCATCAATACTCAGTCTGTGTATTGATGTACATGTGGCTTGTCATGACTCAAATATCTGGGTCAGATGTTGCTGTGTTGCCTGGTCATGCACTTGTGGTTGCAGCCTACATTGTCTATACCTGTGACTTCTGTCCTCTATGTCCTCTTGCTCTTCCTTTAATATCTGTGGGATGTCCTCTTTAGACATTTGTGGGTCTTGGGTTAGTTCACTCATGTTTACTACTGGAAGACCACTGTGTGCTCTGGTTAGTATGTTGTGCAGCATGGCACACACTGTTATCATCTGTGTTGCCTTCTCTGGTGTGTATTACAGTGGACCCTTGGATGTGTCCACACATCTGAACCTAGCTTTCCATACACCAAAGATATGCTCTGTGGTGTTTCTGGTTGTTGTGTATGCTCTATTGTAGGCCTTCTGTGTTTGATGGTTCATGGTATGAGGTCATTAGCCATGGCTCAACTGGATAACCACAGCCATCTGTTATGGGGAATAAAAACATTTTTGCTCAGAATGGATATTGTTGAGTGGGGTATCATTAACTTGCATCCTAGCTGTGTTCCTGTACTTACCCAGTATCAGTCCCATAGGTATTTCACCTTGCCGGAATGCAGCCCTGGGTCTACTTTCCCTCCTGAAGGCAGCATCATGGGCACTTCTAGGGTGTGCTGCTATGATGTTTGTTATACTGTCATCTGCTACACAGACAACCTTGACAGTTGGTGGATAGCCATCCCTTTCTGTTTATGCTATCAGTCTGCTTCTGAATGTGCTGGTATCTTGATAGACATGTATGTGCAATCTGTTGCACCGAGTACAGGTGGGAAGTTTGCAGTGTAACAAAACTGGTACATGACAGTTCTCCACTTCATGGGGGTGGATGGAAAGTGTATGTGATCATCCGCCTTGCTGTACATTGCTTCCAGGAATTTTGCCAGGATACAACTGATAGCTATCTTTGATACTCCACATCATCCCCATGTGTCTCCGGAATGTTCCAGGTACAAGTACACACAGGCTGAGACACACTTTGATTTTAAGGGGGATGGGGTTTCCTCATTCATAGGTTTATAGGAGGTTACTAGACTAATGGCCTTAGGTCCTTTACAAGTCTAGCAATGTAAAACCCCCAAGTACCCTAGTTTACCTTAGTTAGAAGGTTGCTGTTGGCAGAACAATACTATGTTCAGCACTGAGTGCCCCTATCCATGAGGGTCATAGGTGCCATCCCATGGGGTGAATTTGCAATTTCCCATCAAATTGTCTAGGTTGTGCTTAAATAAGGTCATTGAGGAACTCTGCTTCACATGAAGTGGGAGCATATTCCAGAAGAGTGGCAATCTCCGGGAGACATATCTGTCTCTTGCGCAAGTTCTATTAATGACGCAGGTTAAGTTGAGATCTCTGGAGTGGGTGACTCTTGTACCATTTGATTTGTTGGTGTGCAGCATTTCTATTTGGGCAGGGTCAGAGACTGCACTGTGGGCCAGGCACAGGTCACCTCTCAGCAGCCTGTACGATACACAGTACAGTGATAAGGCTTTCAGTATTTCCATGTAGGTCACGTCTTGGAGGCTCTAAATTCTCTTAGTTAGAAACTTCTGTGGTCTGTTCAGCTGCTGCAGTTCTCTGGTGAGGGACAACCAGAAAATATCATAGTACTTAATCAGTGGTCTGATAAGGGTTGAGCACAGTGGAGTAATGACCTCTTTGGTCTTGGATGTGATGGCCTTATTTATTTGGTGGACAGTTAGAAGGCTTTCCTTACTACTGTAGACACATGGTGACTGAAATTTAGATTACTATCAGCCTGTATTCCCAAGGCATGCACCATTGTGCTTGAGCTTAGAGGGTTGCTATCTATATCATAACTATTAGGGGCTACTTCTCTGCCAAAGGGGATAATGAGGCATTTTTTGCAATTAGTTTTAGACCATGGGCCTGGCACCATTTGTTTGTCTGTGTCAGTTCCTTCTATAATTTGATGATGTGATTGGGGGACTCTATGATGACTCCAAGTTTACAGTCATCTGCAAACTTAGCAAGCCACAGGCCATCAGATTTTGACTGGACTTCAGAAAAATAAATTCCAAACAGTAGATGGCCCAGTACAGATCCCTGTGGTTCACCACTGGTAACTGGTCTACAGCTGGAGGTGGATTCCCCCAAATTTAACAGTGTGCATTCTATCAGAGAGACAGTTTGCTACCCATCTAGTGATGAATGGGTTGATACCCAGCAGGGAGAGTTTCTCAATTTTCTCTGAGTGGGGAATTGCACCAAACACCTTGGATAAATCAAGATAGGCTGTGTACTGCTTTACCCTCATCCAGGGCTTTGGTGACTTTCTCAAAGAAGTTCACCAAGTTTAATAAACAGGATCTACCCTTGAGGAAATCCAGCTAGGTTGGGCCAAGAGTTTGAAGGTTGCCTATGTCCTGGTTGACAAGGTCCTTCATGATTCTGTCCATGCCCTTGCGGATAAGGCTAGTCAGGTTAATGGGTCTATAGTTCTGATGGTCAGTTGATGGACCCACTTTTTGCAAGGGGATTACCACTGCTGTGTTCCACTCCTCTGGCTCAAAACCAGTGCTGAGGCTGTGGTTAAACGGACAGATAAGTGGTTCCACTAGGTCGTGTTTTAGATTGTTTAGTATGCAACCTGGGATTCTATCTGGTCCCAGAAATCATATTTTTGACTTTGGAGAGCACTTGAATAACATGTTCTTTAGATATAAATGATAGAGGATGGGTGTCATGAATGCTATGGGGTATGACTGGTGGGGACAGGGGGGTGAAATTGTCATCAAATCTGTCTGCCAGCAGGTTGGCAGTTTCTTCAGGTTCCAGTGAATGATGCCATCCACCATAAGTTCGGCACAGAGCTGAGTATTCCATTTGAGGTTTTGAACATAACTAAAGAATGCCTTATGATTGTCTTTAGCAGCACATTCTCCTGATCCTCCTTTGTAGGGTCTGCATAGACATGTGTGGGCCACACATATTGCAGATAGCCTGCACCATTTGTCTGTCAAGTCACTATCTGTTGATTATTTGCTTGTCTGACAACTGATTTAGTTGCAGCCTTGATTTGACTCTAGCTGGCTGCCTTCTAAGATGCACTGCCACAGCCTTATTTATGGCTTGCATCACTGCACCCTGTTTCAGCACATTAATAACAGGTTGTATTTTTATATGATTTTTTTTTTCAGTTTTGCTACAGATTTCGATTGAAGTCATTGGCATCTGAAAGTATGCACCAAGGATTTGAGAAGTAAAGTCAGTGTGCCTGTTTGTCACATTTGAGTTGCACTGTGTGCGCATGATGTGTTTTGTAATCAGGCTGGCATGTACAGAATCCCTAACTATCCTACACTGAATACTTAAGTACTTGGTCTACCTTCAGCGTGACTTCTGGAATCCAGTCCACATCAGGTGCACTAAAGTCTTCCTTCAGCATATTGTGCTGTCTGCAAATAGCATTCACAGACATTACGGAATCCGACCCATAATTTCTCAGAGTTATTACTTCTGAAATGGGCATATGATTGCACTAAGCCAATATGAGTAGTAGCATTTAAATAATTTTTATTGCTAACACTGACCCATTTGTGATTATATAAGGTTCTTTGATAGGAGAAGGTCTGAAAGTCAGTACATACTGTGCAAATTTGATACACATTGCACAAGTCTGGTATACATTATATCAGAGAAGTATTAGGAATGGACTTATGCAGGTTACAAAGTGAGTCAATAAGTTACAACAAAGTAGTCGTTAGATATTGTAGAGTCAGAAACTGTGTCAAAGGTCCACCATGTATGAGTTACTTCAATATAACTCTGATACTTACAGTAGCATTTTATATATAAAAGATTATCACTTCACAGATCATATATGTAGATGAGCTTGGATAAATTTGAATAGAGAAAAGGTTGAACCAATTGGCACCTAAATATTTCACATATATAAAAACAAAGTAAATGTATTAGATAACATAATGATAGTACTCTAATGATGATAGTACAGTTCAATGCAATTTGCAATGGATTAAAAGGAAATGGCAGATTTTAAAATGTCAGCAGACAAGAACGTAGGCCAATGTATGCTGGTTGCATTACTTAACAAGACATATTAAGTAAGGAAATCAGAAAGCAAGCAGAGACAAGACAGCAGCAGACTGAAGATACGGTTCTGGAATTAGCTAATTTTAATTTTATTTAATTTATTTCAATTTGTTTGTTAGTTTATGGATTTTATTTTATTATGTTTCACTAGGCGAACCCATTAGGTATAAAACTCTTTTCAGAGGAAACATGAGAGCTTTGTCTTATTAAATGGCTTCCTCTTAGTCACACCGTCGGCAAATAAACATTGAGAAACTCAAAGCCTGGGCTACAGAATGAAGCAGATTGCAGCCTTAAACCTTAATGATAAAATGACAAACATATGCAATAATAATACTGTCATTCAACAAACCTCTGACAGATTCAAATTGACTAAGGCATTAATAGGGCTAGTACTCAGGATATGTACCACACTCAGACAGTTATACCCAATCCATAACAGTTGTGTCACAATGAATGTAAAACAATATTTATTAATGTGTATACCTACTACTTCTTTGTTGTAAGAATATACTAAAACATACTTTTCAGTAGACTTCTTCTGACATCCATCTGCATAAATTGTTCTGAGGTAATATGTTAAAGCACTCGAAATTACAAAGGCCAAAACAAGCAGGACAGGACAAAGGAAGCAGAGATCAGCTCTCCTTTTCCTGTGGTAGGATATTGGTTTACTTTGTCACAGCAGCACCTCCTGCTAGATACAAACAGTTCAAAATAAGGATGTTAATATTAATGTAGAGGAGCTTCCCTGGATCTAAATGGGAAAAACTTCAGCATTAAGATATTTGTGAAAATTGCAGGATACTTTTCTACGAGTCCTTTATCTTATAGCATTTTAGCTAATCTTGGGCCTGTAATTTCTGCTACTGGTATAGTAATGATCGAGCTCTTGTTTACTTATGTTTGTGGCCCATCTGCACCTTAAAATCACTCTTCCATTATGAGTGTACATTTATATCTGTTCTAATTTTTTTAAGCTGCCTTGTTCTTTTGAAATCTTATCAGACTGTCATTTATTACCTTGTACCCAAACAGAACAAAAAGCAATTACAGCGTTTTTGGAATGCCTACTCTCTCGGTAAACACCTGCATGCCATTAGAAAAAAAACATGATTTACTACTTATCTTTGTGCCTTGCAATCTTTTCTGTACCTGCATGTTCTGAGTTGCCTGATGCTTATCAGTTCAAGATATGCATACATGGCCTGAGCAAGTACTATGCTACCTATGAGGGCAGTATACTGTGGGAGAGATTTAGAGGCCTCAAATGTAACAGTATGGCGAGAAATGCAGGGCAAGGGTTAACTTCTCCCCATTCATAGAAAACAGTGCAATTCAGCTGTAGATATATGGTTGGAAGTATGCAAGAATACGTGGAATATCAACCTTTGTTTAATTACTTTGTAACTGAATCCATCATATATATCAGTATTACATCAGTAAAGCTCATGTAGATCTTATATACCAAACGTACCCTGAGATTCTTCAAGTGTGCTAAAGCTACAACAAAGATCCTGAGAGGCACAATGTGGCCCCAAGGAAAATATCAGCTAGCAGCAATCTTAGGAAACCTGCTCAAGGAAATGGCAGGCTCAGTACTGACAGACTGTTTTCCACAACAACAGCCCAGAATATCATGAATATATATATATATATATATATATATATATATATATATATATATATTTATTTATGTATTTAACATTTGCTTACTGGGAAAGTCCAACTGCGACAGGCCTGTGGAAAAATGGTCCAGATGCATGTCTTTGGAATGTGGGGGGAACCCAGGCAAACACAAGGAGGACAAGCAGACTGCACAGAAGGCACCCCAGCTGATAATCGAACCAGAAACCCTCTTCCTAAGAGGTGACAATGCTAACCACTGCTCTACTGCACTGCACACATAGCAGCACTACAAGAATGGCTGAAAGCCTAAGTTAATGGCCTGCAGTGATATTTATAATTTATTTTAATATTTTAAATGTGGTGTAAATGGGTATATACTAAAGTAGGAATAGTGCTAGAGCAAACAGAGGAATATATGCAAGGATACATGGAAGAAAAGATTGGGAGTGGGAAGGGAGGAGGAATGGTATATATAGTTTTGAGGGACAGAGCCCATTTCTTTTAAAGAAGATAATACGTAAGAGGAAGGCAGGCAATGGAAAGAAGGTGGAGGTATAGAAGCAGAGTCCCTCAAGCAAGCTAACATAAAACACATACAAAGAGCAGCAACAGAGGTGTTGACAGGAAGGGGGAGTTGTCAATGGATATATTCATATGCACTCAGTGGGAGGACAACTGGTGATGGAGAAGACCTGATGGAGGTGAAACAACATGAAGGTGATCAGTTGGGTATCGTGCTCCTATTCCACACTGCCTGAGTTAGACCCAGGAAGAGGTTAGTCACCATCCTGATAGCCTTCCTCACTGGGCACTGCTTGATGTGATGGTAATGGCACAGAGAGGCAACAGTGAGACTCTTGTTGCTCCATAACAACCATCTACTGGTGGCCGATGTGAGTCTCCAGCTGACGGTCATCAACTCAACTACCACCTCCACCAAATCCCACAAGATGAAATAACTGTGAACACCTGGTACTACCACCAGGAGGAACAGTGACACACCCCTCCAGTGAACAATAAAGAGATGATACTGGTGATGCCACCATATTGCCATCTTCCTGACCAGATGCGGAAGCAGACTTGGATCTAGATGGAGTTCCGATGAGAGAGGGCCAGGGACGGTGGGGTGAGGACCTATGCTGTGCCACTGGCGCAGCCATTGAATATGCTGCAGAAAATGTTAACATAAATGGATAGAAACAACTGTAAAACAAAATGGTAAAAAGACTAATATTCATAAACAGCCATAGACAGTGAGTGAGCGAGAGAGAGAGACAGAGACAGAGAGAGAGACACAGAGAGAGAGAGAGAAAGTGACATTAGTATTAGGTCTATTAGAGATGGCACTCAGAGTGTTATGTAATGTTACAAATAGCAATAAAGGCTCCAAAACACATAAAAGCCTATGCTGGACACACTGTATAACAAGTAAAAACCAAAGAACAGTAAGGCTATCACGACCATATAAAAAAGGAAGAAATGTATATTTAATAAATCCAGGATAAGCGCATTCGTGTTATGCAACACTTCTTCAGATCCAAACAGAGTGAGTGGGAAATGATAATTTACTCAGTTGTGCTGTAGACAAACCTTTTGACTTCTGTGATGTCGCGCGATACCGATGATAGGGTGAAACTGTATAGCTCGTTAGATTACTTGGTGAAAATGGTAACAATGCTTCCAATGTAAGTAGGGGGACTATACACAGGGTATAGTCTGCTGCCTTGCAAAGGTATCAACATGATTTGTAAGGATTTTGTCCTGTTAAACTCTATAGATGAATAGTCCTATATGTAGGCCAAGGGATTAGAGTTCCACTGGATATTGATATGGTGTTGTTAAAAGTTGTTCTACTGGCTGATAATTACACCCACAGCTATGACAGGACTTTGTAGTGATCCGTATGTGGACGCTGTTATATCACTTGTATAGTATATTGCGGGTGCACTGTACATATGAGTAAATGTGTATATATATATATATATATATTTATATATATATATATATATATATATATATATATATATATATATATATATATATAGGTTTACTATCAAATACTTGAATGTCAAAATTAATTCCTACCACAAAGATCAACTCACATATTTGAATCAGAATGTTGAAAAGGGCAGAATGTCACAAATACCCTTCCTGTTGCAATTTTGACCTTTGTCAGCATCTGTAGACTGCAGTCCAACACTGCACATCATGCAACATAACTATTTTCTATATATATATTATTCTATATATATTATTTATATATAATAGGGTGGCTGTGGTGGTGCAGCAGTTAGTATTGTCACCTCACATCATGAGGTTCTCTGGTTCAATTCTTGGTTGGGGTGCCTAGTGGAGAGTCTGCTTAGCATCCCTGTGGTCATGTGGGTTTCCTCTGGGTGCTCCAGTTTTCTCCCACATTCCAAAGACATGCAGTAGGTGGACTGGACACTCTAAATTGGCCGTAGGTGCAAGTGTGTGTGTCAGTGAGTGGTATGGATACACTACTGTGGCATGGCTAGTCACCTGACAGTGTAAACCTTGGCTTGAAATGATTGTCGCTGTTGAAGTGACACCCTGACCCCCATGTGCAAATGGGAAAAAGGGGTTAAGGATGGATGGCTATATATATATATATATATATATATATATATATATATATATATATATATATATATATATATATATATTCCTACAGATTGCATGAAAGGATATATATATTTCTATATATATTTATATATAGAAATTTTTTTAACAGGGAGTAAGTCACCATTCACCACCAATGTAGGGAAATCAGATTCCCAAATTCTACAACTTATATACCTGAGATCACTGTACCTTGTATAAGAGGACATAATCCAAGATGCCTTTTTCAAAGCTGGTGCATACATTCCTGTAAAGCACTTAAAATGTTATTGTTTACACTTAATGTCCTCAAACATGCAATGAGAACCACAGCATTACTTATACACTCTGTATCCTACTTCCATGGTTTCACAACTGTGTAGTAAATAGAATCACCCAGTAAGGATGACAGGACTTCTTGTAGCAATAACAATCTCAAGCTACCATTGGGACAGTGGAAAAGATGATTACGCAGGCAGTAAAATAAAAAAGTAGTGACTTTATTGGTTACAAGTGACTGGTTGTATTTCACAGACATGTTGAGAAGCCATGTTATTTTAGTCAGGAATGGGCACGCAGACAAAATATGTAGGTCATGATTTTGCTTATCACTACATCATCTAACAGGAGCAGTATTACCTTATTCAGTTTCAAAAATATCATGAAATAAGACTGATATGGAGTAATTTCAATATCAGGAGAATTTCTCCATAGTATTTGTGGATTACTTGTTAAAGTTGCTGAAGTCATGAAGTAATGCTATGAAACAAATTGTGCCAGTGCTTTGAAGGTTATGCTGTGTAGATGCTATTACAAATATTATCAGTTAAGAGAATGGTCCGTAGTATACTTTTACTGAATGAGTTCAAATCTTTTGGAGAGGAGTTTCAGCATACTGTGAGTTCCAAATTTTACTGACTGAGTTCTAATTTTATGGAGCGGAACTCTACCATACTGTGAGTCCCAGTTATGTATTGTTAAATAGGTTAAGACAACATTAAAACTGCAGAAACACTTAAAAAAAATCAAAGACTTTTAAAAGTGAATTGCAGACAGCATTATAGAAATACAGAAATACTGTACTGCAAGGTGCTGTTTTGTTGCTTGATCAGTTAGTACATGTTTATAGATTAATGCTGAGAATTCATACATTTGCTGACTACTGGTATTTAAAAACAAAAGCCATATTCAACATTCACTGAGAAGTTTCAAGGTAATAGGCAAACAATTATTTTTTGTTGTTTAAAAGAATAAGATGAGGGCAGAATTTGGTAGAAATGAAGTATGAAATAAGCTCAATTATTTTTTTTGTGGAAATACAGGAACACAATTAATCTATTGAGAAAGTGTCATATGACAAAGTGCTGAAAAGAAACAGCAGAGATGAGCTCAAAATTAGTAGAATCTCTAAATAACTGTGCTAGGCAAACATACTTTATCTGTGACACTTTGAATGCACAAAGACATGTTCCACAGAGATAGCCAGCTGAGAGGTGTCAAGAGAATATTAAAAGCATTTTGGCTCCAGAAACTATAAAATCATATTGTCATATTCCAGATTCTCTTTAGCTGAAGTAGTCCCCATTCCTAAGGTCTACAATATATGGAAAATTACTGAGAAAGTGAGTTTGATATAGTGACAGCCCATTGACAATGATATTTAGTTAATCTTTTTATGTTCCTAAAATATCAAAAATACATTTCTTGCTGCATTCAATCAAACATGAAAGTATATATGTATTTTTATGTAGATTCAAAATGGTATTAATGTATATTAAGTGAAACTGTGCACATGATTCATATATTTAACTTGTAGCATTTCAAAGAATGTACTTAAAATGTATATTTTATTTCACATTTTACAGGGGGTGCAATAACATATGACACTATTTCTTTAAGTAATTAGCATTCGCAATGTTCACAGACTCAAGTCTCTTGTGTTCTTCTTTTTGATTTCATTTAATAAGAACCCAAACATTTCACAGATGATTAATGGCTTACAGCAAATCTTGCTTTCTCTCAAAAATTCAGTGACTCATGTTTTCACTTAAAAGCCACAACATATTTAAGGTGTAATGTGTGACATGCTCAAAATCATTTCACCAATGTATATATTTACTTACAGCATGGTAAAATGGAATTCTTGCTTCATTTATGTTTTCCAGGCATACACATATTAATGTATGAACCATAAATACAGAAACAGGAGTGTACCAGATATCTGTTTGCTGTGGTCCCATGACACTTATGACATTTATTTCACTATCACAATCTAATGATACTGATTGCTTTTAAAGTAATCTGTGCTCACAGAATACTCACTTGATCTGGGTAGTTTTCCTGCCAACACCTTAGAAATTTTTTGTGCTTATATCTGAGGTGCATATGCGTAATATTTTGCAAAACACGTCATTACTTAGTCATGTGACTGCCTTCTTATGCATCATTTTTCATATGTGATTTGTTTGTGTGTGTGTGTGTGTGTGTGTGTGTGTGTGTGTGTGTGTGTGTGTGTGTGTGTGTGTGGGCAAAAGCACAATACTCAGGAGTTTATATTGATTGTAATGAGAAATTACAGAGAAGCTCATAAGGTATAAAACTGCTGCTTCAAGGAACTGCCGCTTTCATTTAACGTCAAGATTACGTTAGGAAAGATGAATGTAAAAATCTTCACTGCAGGCAGACAGTAAATCATCAAGATTCGGTGGTTATTAATACATCACAATGTATGCCTCAGAGTGACGCATTGATGCTTGATCTATTAGCTGTTAATCAGCACTGTTACTTTATGTGTAACCAGAATGCAACAGTTTGTCATCGGCATTTAGGATTTTTTTCCTTTATCAGAACTGCTACTGACAGCTGCATTTCTTTCAAGATTTTAGTCAGTCAGTGCTCTTTTAAGACAAAAAAAAATGAATGCTCCACTTGTACAGAATGTGCACATAATTATGCATAAATATAAAAGAATAACATAATACAGGATCTGCATTCTGTAATCATGTGGTACTAAAATAAGAATTGCTGGTGTAGATAGTATGGTATGATAGAAGACTGTTATGCTGTCATTGCAGGATTTCTGTTATTTATTTGTTCATTATTATTATTATTATTATTATTATTATTATTATTGTTGATAATATGCTTGAATTGATTTATTTAAACAAGAATAAAGAGGGTAACAGCAACACTAGAACAATAACTTAAAAAATGACACTCAGCTTTGTACATGTCAACAATCTGACATGAAAATGATCATCATTTGGTAATGAGCAGCACAGACCGAACACTCAGAATGATCCCCTAATGGAATTATACTACATTAAGCAATAACAAAAAAAATGGATTTCTTGAGTTTGCACTGTGTTTATAAAAACTTTCAACACATTTTATCATTTTGAAATATTCGCTGCATACTCCTAAATTGCTTAGAATAGGGGTTTGCCATTACTTTACCGTATTTTGTTCTGGACAAAATAGAAACATTTTATCCAAATTTCCTCTTTTGACCAACCTCTATGTTCTTCATGAGTTCCTAATCATTGAATTTTCATGCCCTTGTATGTGACTTACTGAAGATTCCTTCTAATCTATTGTTGTATTGCTTCCATCCATCGTGTGCCTTCTTGTCAGTTTTAAAACACTGTTTGTTACTTTCTCATTGCCCTCCACATATTTTACATATTTAATTTGTTGTTTTATCTTCCCTATTTAGTTTTAATGTGTAAAATGTAGGAAATGTAAAGTTGTAAATTGCTGATCTTATACAAATGGTATCTCTTTTAAATGGAGAATATTCTCTAATATCCCATGGCATCAATGCTGATTGAGGGTGACAACCTCATTCCTTCCTCATGTTTACTAGTTAGTCTTAAGCAGCCAGATTTCTACTTTCTCTTATTTCTCAACAAATACACCTTTATTACACCCGGCCACTTATTCCATGGATCAAGTTTGCCCTTTTGATTCATACTCTGCCTCACAAAACCCCTATACCTGCCATTTAACTTCTTTTAGGTTTACCACTGCTTACTATGTAAATCATTTTCTTCCTTGTATCTATTGATATGATTACCCATGATCCTCTTATTCTCCATTCCCATAGACTTCTCTAGTAATGTACTCCCATTCTCTTATTCCTGTTTATTCTCACACTTCTTGATCTTTACTAGAGACTGCGCTCATCACTTGCCATAACTTGAAAGCATATTATTTATTAATTAATTAATTAATTTATTTATTTATTTATTTATTTATTTATTTATTTATTTCCAGTTTGATGACCGGGGAAGTACACTGGGCCAAGCAGAGCCCATTTTCAGTGGAAGCCCGGGGATAAAATCTCCAATATCAGTTAACAGAATATAACAAAAGTAAAGTATGGAATATACAGTATACTAAAGCATAAATGTGCAATTTAAAATACAAATACAAAATCAGGGAGTAAATGTTTAAAAAATCACAAATGTTAAAATATAGATAAAGTCAAAACTAATACAGATAATGTAATTAAAAGTACA
This sequence comes from Protopterus annectens, assembly GCF_019279795.1. Lineage (NCBI taxonomy): Eukaryota > Metazoa > Chordata > Ceratodontiformes > Protopteridae > Protopterus > Protopterus annectens. The sequence continues at coordinate 678,777,781 of NC_056744.1, read as the reverse complement.
AGCCATAAATTGTTAATACAAGCTTAGTGTATGTTCTAACAATAATGTTAGTGATCAGAGGTGGTAGTAGATGAGATTGAAGGGAGGTTTGAAAGAGACAACAGTGTAATTTAGATGGGAAGGGAGCAGGAACAGGCACAGTTTGAGGGAAAATAAGAATGGAGGAGAGATTTGAAATTAGAGGTGGTTGTGAGATCACTCCAGAAAATATGACCCACTGTGTTCAGTCTCTTATGTCAGTTCACCCCCAACCTCCCTATAACAACTCCATCATCCCTCCCATTATCCTGATCTTTACTTATTCTGATAAATTGTATTACAGAATAAAGTATGCGTGGGCACATGTGCTAAGACCACAGCATTCTACTGATTTCAATCCTATGTGTATTTGACAAGCAATGCAGACGCCTTTCTAAATATCTCAACAACCAAGTGACACAAACAATACTTCTTACTTTATAAGAAAGCTTGCAGATGGATGAATAAAATATTGCTGACAGTAGGTGCATATCTTGTGTGGTTACTTATATATTGTAAGTTCTTTACAAAAAGGACAAAATTAATATGTATTGCATTTATTGTGATATATAAAGTCAGGTTAAAGTCTTATAGTGTAATATGTACTACTGCTGTAACGATTAGTTTGTTCTGAGCAGTTTGTCATTTACATTCCAGCAGTGGTGACTGGTGACTTCAAATTAAAGGGGGGCTGTAGGAGACAGCTGAATGGGTGGGGCCAATGGGAAAGGGTGTGGCCAACTAGAAAGGGGTGAAGCTATGCTCAAAACCACATGAACTGGAATTTAAATTAAATACACTGCCCTGGGTGCCAAACCATCATTACAAGAGTCCAATCAAGACAAAATGAAGTGTAGAAGAAAAAAATATTTCAATGCATTAATATCTAGATGGAAACAAAAAGGTTGTGAGGCATGAAAAAAATAAATTACTTTTTAAATAAATTACTGGAATACCAGTCAAGATCAAGGGTAAAAAACAAGCTTCTCCTTGCACTACAGTTCTAATTATAATTTATATTCAGCTTTATAAAAGTACCAAGTAACATGCTGAAATTAGCCATCTCTGTGATACCCCCACTTGTAAAAATGTTTCTTATGAAAAAAGACCTGCTGCCTGACAACAACTTTCCACTTGTTTCATGGGGAAAACATGATCAAAGTAAAAAATGAACAGCAAACAAGAAACAAGCTCAAGATAATTTGCTTACGGAATTACTGCACAGGTTATGGACCACACATGATAGACTGGCATTCTGTTTAGTTCACGGGTAAAGCCTGCAAAGATGACTGTAAATCTCCAACAAATGTAATGAGCTTCTGAAAATACTGTAATCCTGTCCTTATTACAAATACTGTCATATGCATTTCAATACCTAAGGCTTGTACATTATCTAGTTATGCAAATATTCTCTGCATGGCAACAACAAAAAGGCTTTCAGTGTTGGTAATTATTTAACAGTATGCTTATTAAAGGTTACTTACACCTTACAATCTCAGACAAGCTTACCTGATGGTCATTAACAGAGCAACAGGGCACTGTGATAGCATGCATTTTCTGAATAATAAGAAGCATAAATCAACAGTATAAAAATATGACAGAAAACCACAACATTCTGCAAAATCAAGGACATATGAAAAGCCACTGTCATACTTGTGTCTACCTTGGATGGGGGAAAACTCTGCATACTTACACTGCATAACTGCTCCTTGCCTTGCTTGCACACATCCAGAGTCACTACATGGGGGAATGGGGTGCAACAAGTATGTTACAATTTGAAATGTCTCTGGCTGACGGTGATGGCTCTGACACTCATACCTCTCAACCTCAGAGCAAGAAATCTGGACAAAACTATACATAGAAGTGGGACAAAGGCCAAAAATAAGGACAATTTTTAAATATCGCTCTTATAAACTTAGAAAGATAATAGAATAGTAGTAGGTCTAGCATTAGTATGAATTTTCTGAAGGGTATGAAATCTGAAACTCAAATGCCTGTCATTATTTTCTAACGTCAGGTTCTAATGATTTGCCACTTATTTGCTAGAAAACCACAATTTTATGAAAAACGGACCAAATGTGATGCAAAAATATAAAATAATACAGCTGCGAACCTGTCAGAAAGGGACAATTTTTAATATTAGTACTGTTAACTTGAGCAGCTGACAAAATAAGAGAATCTACATGCATTTCTGAAATAAATGTAATCTATAACTCTGATCATTATAGTTATTTATAATTGTAAACCCTTCACGTTTTCTTCCAAAATTGCCATTTTGTGGAGTAATTATCAGGGGGAGAGCAACATTTTGAACCAAAATTGGTGACAGTTGAGAGGTTTGGATATTCCTAATTCTATAAAATAATTTACAGGTACCTCTCAACCTCTTAATGCAGGAAATCTGGACAAGGCCAAATATATTGGGAGAATATACACGAAGTCTAAAAATTGCTCTTGTATAAACTTAAGACAGTTGAAAGAATAAAAGATCTTGCTTTAGCATGCATTTTCTGAAGATTATGAAATCTGAAACTCAATGTCTGTCATTATTTAGTGACTTCATTCCTAAATGATTGGCCAGAAAACCACAAATGATATGTGAAACAAACCAAAAATAAGAAGCAAAAATCTATTCATTCTGCAAAAATCTGGACAGTTGAGAGGTATAGTTTAGCCGGGGCTGTCTTTGAATTTGCTGCCCTTCCCCCTTCACAAACCCATGGTCGAATGGAGCCTCCCCCTGCAGCCATTTCAATGTCCCACTCTTTGGTTATTTCACCCCATTTACCATAAACACTGTAATGTGCATACTGCTTTACTTCTGCGATGATTTGGATTTCATTTGAAAGTTTTATTTTGCATTTTACAGCACAAATACTAATAGACATCTGGTAAACAAAGCAATGCAGTCTCACAGTGAAAATAGACTTATCATTAAAACTTCTCTGACCTTGAAACATTCATTGAAACAGCATTGAAACCCACATTCAAAGAAAATACATTTCGCCAATGGCAGATAACGATTAACTTTGGTCTGTTTTCAAATCATAGGCCCCTAGCACACGAAACATACATGTGCTCTTTGATAGACCTTCCTGATTGCATTAAATTATATTCCTTGTACAGTACAGTACAGTTGTTAGAAGGCATTTTAAATTTATTGTTTTGAACATTTTTCCAGTAAACAATGAAACAAAATGCATGCACCAATAATGACAAAACTGCCCAATTCAGAACATTTCCATCATAAAAGTCTACTCAAACTTCTACAGTTCACCAGTATCAGCAAATATGCACAATCTCTGAAGAAGTAAAAGTCATCTAAATAATTCCACATTAAAGAGATCTGTAACCAATAAAGAGGTTGCTGCTTGCAAACAACTTTATATTTCATTGTTTCATCTACAAATAAAGTGCCTGCTGCCCTTGAGGAATAAATTGCCGATATTACATTAAAAAAATGATAAGCTAGTAATACTGCAATAGGGAATGGATGGCAAACTGATAAGAGGTTCATAGTTACTAGGTATCTTCACCAAAAAGGACTGTTGCATCCACCTCCCTTTACAGCACAATACAGTATTAGCAAGGCACCTCCATACTGTGGGAGTAAACCTACAGCCTTTTGCATAATAAACAAGCACACTACTGGTTGTGCTATTAACAACACAAGCAGACTCTGCATAAGCAGCACTAAACTTCTGTTCCCTGGTAGCTCTCAGCTCCCTGTAAAATCTACTCGACACTCAGCTGTATCTGAAATCTGGAAAAAGCCAACATTTATTGGGGGGGGACAAAAGGCCAAAAACCAGGGACACATTTTAAACATTGTTTGTATAATGTTATAAAGTTGCTAGAATAAAATGCTGTGATGCCACCATATATTTCACTGCCAAATCTTGAACCGAGGACCCTGTGCAAGACAGTCAGATCAACATACCACTATGCCAAATCAGCTGTTTTGTGCAAAAGAGGAAGGCTGAAACTTAAATGGCTACCATTTAGTGAATTCAGTTCTCGCCATAGCTGTCAACCTCTTAGCACAAAACACTTGAACAAAACAAATAATGGGGGAATACAGCCCCCAAGTATATTCAGTGAATTCAGTTCTCACCATAGCTGTCAACCTCTTAGCAGAAATCACCTGGGCAAAGCCAATAATGGGGGAATACAGTCCCCAAACATATTCAGTGAATTCAGTTCTCATCATAGCTTGCAACCATAGCACAAAAAACCTGGACGAATTCAGTCTGTTGTTACCTGCATCCAAGGTACAGGGTTCAAACCTAACTACCCACCACCATGTATTCTGAGTTCTCTCCAGCCACCACGCACACAATCATTAGCTAATATGCACACATTAAGCATTTATCTAAAGAATGCTGAATGTGCTTTCTAAAACGTGCATTCTGTTTTTAGGTTTACTTATTTAAATGTAAGTTTAATGCAGTCTTTTAGTTAGGAACAGGAACTGTATCTCAAGTAATGCTTCCTTTCCTACTTAAAAACAGCAGTGATTATTTTAACTTATCAGAAAAGCAACAGTGTGCCATTTGATTACAGGGCATGCTAGACTTTATCTATTAGAGTTTGTCAGATTGAGATTAGACAGTTTGCTCACATACTTATCTTATTAAAGATATGTTGGACAAAGTATTATCTTAAATATGTTCGCAAAACAATATTGACACTTTTGAATATGGAATGCAGCAAACCTTCATATCGGGGCCCACAGGAGAGTGCTGCTAGCAGCCCTGTGATGTACATACATGCCATACCTATTGTCTGATTAAAAAGCATGTTAAAGCAACTGCTGTGAACATTTTATAGTGCAGATCGCAAGAAATGGACTGCAGTAAGTTATAGCAGGGGCAGTAATAAAAAATGCACTCTCTGAATTTACAAATACTTTGCATATTTTAAATAATCATATATTCCCTGCAGCATTGTGAATGGATTTCCATTTAAGGCACTAGTAGTTGGGCTTGGAAATAGATCTAACTCACCAGATAGCAAGTGTTTCTGGAAAGGATTTGACTTAAAGAAACACCTCTAGGTTGGGATAGAAGCTGAAGCAGGAAAGAACAGTGAAAGAACCTAGACAGTAGATATAAGGGCTGCTTAGGCAGTTTAGAAGTCAGAAAGTTTGTGACCATCCAAACCAGAAAAAAATGTTTTCCAAAGGCAAAGATTAGCCTAGACCTGGATGCTTCCATCAAGTTGTGTACTAGTTGGTTTAAGCTTGCATTGTTATTAAGTTGGAGCATCACAAAAGACAGGCATAAGGTGATATTCATAGTCCCAAGGTTTTCACTTGCATAGTGGCTATCCATTGTGGAAGACAGCCAGCATGCCTATATGCAAGTTCAGGTATTCCCTGCTTATTTATGCTGAAAAAGTAAATGCAAAGGTGTTGTAAAAACATACCTACTTGTAGCAGTTAATGTTTAAGTATATGCAAATGTACTATGTGAAAATGTTAGTGTTCGTATGTGATTGGATATTGCGAATGACTATAAGAGGTTAAGGCAGAAGAGCTTTTATTATTAAGTTTTAAAAATATAAACGGGTTTTATATATTTTATATAGGGGTATCCTAACACACACACACACACACACACACACACACACACACACACACACACACACACACACACACACACACACACACTGAAAACAGCTTTTGTTCAGTTCCCTACCTAAAACGAGTCCATCTGCAGCTCAATGACATCCAGTTCCTGAAACGAGTCCATCTGCAAAAAAAGCTAGTTCCTGTAACAGTCCCTCACAGCTGAATGACTTCCTGGGGAAGGTTTCCTTGTGAGAGCATGCTCCAGCCTGAGGATGTTGCGGTCCGGACATCTTCCATTCTGTGCGGTCGTCACCACACAGACTTCTGGGCTGCAGGGCAGAGATGGCCTTTCCTCCTATTCAGACTGCTGACAAAGCAGTCTGGAGTTCCCAATCTGTACAAGCACACATGTGCAGAGTTCCGGGGCAGAGATGGCCTTTCCTCCTTTCCGGACTGCTCACAAAGCAGTCTGGAGTTCCCAATCTGTGCACTCATGCATGAGCGGAGTTCGGGGACTCAAGAAATATTTATTTTTTGTTCCTTTTTTTTCGCAATTTTTTTATTTTATTTTTTGTCTTTCCACAGCTGGAGGGGCTGCAGTCCTGCAGTCCTATAGCACGAGCCACCCCTGCATTTCAGTATTAACCTTATGGTTCCAGAGATATAAGCATTTGTTTGAATTGTCAGGACATAGCTTGATTTTCTCATAAAGTTCAGAATGCAACCATTAAAATTTAGTTTACAAATTTCCAGAACTCATTTGAGGGAATGAGAAAAAATAGGTGAAAAAAGGTGGGTTGGAATTTTATTTCCAAACTTTAGCTCGCATCTATTCTATTATTCGCAAATTAAAATATTGCATAAAACTGTATGTTTAAATATACTTTGACAACAACATTCTGATATTAAAATATTAATGCCCAACTTATAAAATTACTTATCTAGCATATCAAAGTAGCATGTGAAAAAAAGAACAGAGAAGGTAAAGTACAAGAATTGCATTTGACTGAGTATACAAAGAAAAATGGAAGATGCAGGATTAGATATTCTAGCTGATAGGGACTTGGATAGATGGTAACATAACATTTAGTTATAGTGCAAAAACAATTAGAGAATCATAATTTTCATTTCTGTTTGGAGAGATTATAGCAAACACTCTTAAAGTTATTGAGCAAATAAGAGTGATAGTAAAATAAAACTTTGTCAAGCGTCACCTTTTATATGGGAGGTGAGATCTATGTTCATAAAGAGAATGTGGACAAATCCCTAAGATAAATTTGAATTATTGGTTCTTTCCATTCCTAGGAAATTGGCAGAAAAGAATTTTCCCAGCTACAGGTAGTACATATGTGAGCCACAGCAAATAACGTACCGAATCAGATCCAATGTTTGGATAAAATAAAAACAATACATTTTTCTACATTAATTGAGCATTTTCTAGAAAGGGGTCACAAGAAGAAACAAAAGCTAGTTATATGGCCTCCTGGTTTGATGACTGGTTAGCTGCATTTCAAATAATTTGGCCTGAAGGCTATGTTTTGTGCTGAAGCTTATGAGATGCTTGCAATGGGATGCACTTGTATTTTCATTGGAAATTTCTCCATCTTGTGAACTGAAAAACTGAGTATGAAGCTATTAACATTTCCTTCACTGTGTCAGTGTTATTTATGGGTACATAACAATTGTGTTATGCATCTGTACATTAAAAAGGCAAGTCTAACAATTCAATACATGTAAATAAAGCACAATTAAATTACTGAAGAATGAGGCTTCAAATGGAAAACAGAATCCTTACTAACCAATACATGGTATTTCTTTGAATGTTAAATAAATGAATCTAATTCCTCATTATTGCTAAATGCCACAAAATGCATTACCATAGAATGACACTTCCAAAATATAGAATATAATGTTACTGATGGAATGAGGCTTCTGAAATATAGCATACAATGTGGAATCCTACAGCAGTACATTTGAAATGTTAAAAAGTATTTTTCAGTAGTGTTGTTGAACTGTCTGTACTTCAAGATGTCTTTAATGAATGCTTGTTTGCAGAATTAATCCATACCATGCTTACTTCATGGTATTTTTGCTGTGGCACCATAGCTAAAGACACCAATTAACAATCCAAATACCACAGTAGAGAAAGTGTATAATAATGCCTAGTCACAGATCTGAGTCATTGCTGAGCATGTGTTCAGATCTTACTCGACCATCATCTGCTCAGTCCAGTCCCTACCCAAACTGCAAAAAGTCACACAGGATGCCTTTTCCTCTGTTGAAACATGGTTATCCGATGCCCAATTAATACTCAACCCAAACAAAACTAAACTACTCATCTTCCAACCCACCAAACATACTCAAAACAACTCTCACTTTAACATCACAGCAAAAGACACCACCACTATATACCCAACTGAACACACCAAATTGCTAGGAGTGGAAATAGACAATAAACTAAAATTTGACATTCACATATCCATGACCATAAAAAAAGTCCACAAAAAACTAGGAACGTTATACAGAAATAAGCAATTTCTCACCAAAGCAGCAAAGATTTCAATAGCAAATTCCCACCTTATCTCCACCCTACTTTATGCCTCTACAATATATACCAACCTAAGGCAATGTGATCTAAACAATCTAGAGACCTGCTACAACAAAGTTGCCAAATTCGCCACAGGGGCATCCTACCATAGTCACCACTGTCTCTCACTTGCTGAACTGGGCTGGCTTGAACTCCCTCACCTCCTTCAATGGTATCAACTCTCACTCGCCCACAAACTAGTAAACCATCCACTAAATGTCCCATCCCTCCAGAATGTACTCCAACCCTATTGCACCACCAGACCACTAAGATCCAGCAACAAAAATCACTTGCAGATCACTAAAGCCAATAACTCTGCTGGTGAAGCACTATTCTCTTGTGCCATAGCCAAATTATGGAACTCACTCCTACCCACAATTACCTCCATACCATCATGCACCCACTTCAAAACTTTACTAAAAGCGCACCTAAAAACATGCTGGCTATGCCCTTGCAACTCCCACTCTAATATCATCCACCCCATCCAACCACTACCTTTCTTTTCACTCCACTAACTACCTTGATTATAGCTCAGATGCTCATAAGCCTAGTACTTATTATACAGCAGGAACTTCTCATTGTAACATTTGTTAATGTCTGTTATGTACTTCACAGATAAAGATTCTAGTTGTCTACTGATGTACTATGTTCTTCATCTGTAAATATGTTGTAAGTAATTGCTATGTTAAATTGTTAATCACTATGTAATCCAATGTAACTACTGTCTGTTTATTTTACTGTGGAGCTTTTCTCCCCGGGCCTCCATTGAAAATGGACCTACGTCCAGTCGGACACTCCCGGTCAACAAATTTAAATAAATAAATAAAAATAAATAAATGTGCTAGGCCTTAAAAGCTACCTTCTCCTGTCTGGATGCCTCTGGCAGTGCACTGCAGTATGACACTAGAATATCCAGTAAAAGTTTTGCAATGTGTGCAGTGTTACACAACATATTGATAAGAAGTATAGCTTGGTTGGGGCAAAGGGGACAACTACCCTGGGTGCAAGATCTTGGGTCTGTAATCATCAGATACTGCATAAAGTGCTGAAATGCTTTGTGTGTTATACTATAACTGTTGCAAGCTGCTTGTGACATTAGTAGTAAGGAATATGCTATAGTTTTACAGCCAATGAGCTTTTTTCTCCTCTACTTAGCATGGAGGGAGTCAGAATAAAGAATTTCACTGTACATGAAGTATCCTAGCTGTGATTTTGACTGTGACCCACAAGTATCACAGCAGAGCAGAGACATACAGAAGGAGGGAGGCACAGAGTCAACAGCAGAGTATATACTTCATAAGGAGCCCATGGAAAAGCCAGCTTCAAGAGATGTTTATGTCAAATGGAGGTGGGGCCGATATGACATGGAACTGGCTAAGAGAGAAACATCTAACTGACAGAATATGCATTACATAGAACAGTACATGAAAAACTACACCCAAGCTGTGTTATACCATGTATAGGCTGGCCATGCTGTGTAGGAGACTAAGGCTACCTAGATAACATAGTATTGAGCAGGACATAGTTTTCATCACATGTATGGGGGGAAGGGCTACAATGACAAGTGTCAACAATGAGCATTTTTTTTGTGGGGGAGGGTAGAATTAATGACTTGTGTACATGTATGAGGCATATGGCATGGGTGGGTGACTGCAGGGAGCTTGGGAGATGGTCCAGAGAAGGGGTGATGCTCTGTTATCTTATTATTGGGTTATGTTGGGTGATACAGATTTGTGTGGATGTGTGTGCAATGACTCAATCTGGCACTGTGCTGGGTCAAATAGACAGGTACAGGGCACCAGCAAGAGATGTATGTGCATACCCCATCACTGAGGGTCCCTCTCCTTGTAAACTCATATGTATGATCCACAGCATGCACAAAGGGTGGAGTGCTGTTGGAGTGTGAACAGTCAGTTATGTCACATGTTGTCTCCACATGAGCACCCTGTGCACATGTACATTCACATCACTCTGCAGTAATCTAATCACTAACTGTTGGTATGGAGGTGGTGGTGTTATTTTTCCTAGATCCTGCCCTCTCACTGCCATGAAGGACTTCCTCACTAGAAGTGCAAGTGGACTGGTGATGGAAAGTCTGGTGGCCATGATGCATAGCCACACAGGTGCATGTACTGCATACAGATGTCATAAGTTTCATATTGATAATGCTGCCCATCAGGCCCATGTCCTCCAAGTGGACTTCACATAGACCTCATACTTCCTCAAACAGGTCATCTATGGCTATATCCGTCTCTGTCTGCCACTGACTATGGCCCTGAACAAACATTGAATCATGGAGAAACTCAGCAGAGGAGGTGGGCAATACTCATGGTGTGTTTTGAAAGTTGTATGCTGACCCCTGGGGTCTGCATCTCACTCAGTGGAGCTGACAGCTAAGAAAAGGAGACTGTGCAACTGGAGATGTGGGGTTTGTAGATGCCTTGTAAGCAAGGCATAGATCACCCTTCAGCAATCTATAGGAGACTGAGTAGAGGGAAAGGCACTCAGCATAAGGCATGTATTCTTTTTGTAAGAAACCTTTGTGGTCCCTCCAGTTGCTGCATATGCCTGGTCAGGTACATACCAAATTGAGAATTGCATTCAATGATTGGTCTGATAAGGATGGAGTACGGTGGGATAATGACCTATATGACCTAGATGTCATGCCCTTACTTATAGGTTGTGCAATGTAAAAGGATTTTCTCACCACTATGGCCACATGGTGGTCAAAGGTAAGGCTACTGTCTATGTGCTCACCCAGATCCCTGACCACTTGGTCAACTCTTAGGGGTGTCTTTTCAACATGCTAATTAGCTGGGATGGTTTATTTTCCAAAGGGTGCAATTATGCATTTCTTAGCATTGATTTTAAGACCATGGTTTTGGCATCATTTATTAGTCAGAGATAGACCTTCTTGAGGAATGCTAGTGAATGCAGGGGAGTTGATGATAACTCTCAGCTTTTAATCATCTGCAAACTTAGTCAGCCATAAACCTTCAGCATCTGTTTCTATTTCCGAGAAATAGATGCCAAAGAGGAGTGGGTCCAGTACCGAGTCCTGGGGGACTCCACTAGTGACTGGCCTCTTGGTGGAGGTGGCCTCACCTGTTTTGACATCCTGAGGCCTATAAGTAAGCCACAGGTGATAAATTGATAAGAGGGTTCATACATTAATTAATGAGCTTGTCTATAATGCCTGAGTGGGGCACTGTATTGAAAGCATTGGCCAGGTCAAGGTAAGCTATGTGAACAGTCCTGCTTTCATCCAATGCTTTAGAAACCCTCTCAAAAAAGTCCACCAGATGTAATAGGCATTATTTTCCTTTCAACAAAGCTGAACTGTGATGGATCCAGTGTTTTCAGGTTACCTATGTCCTCATTTATCATGTCCATAATGATTCTTTCCATAGCCTTAAATATGAGGCTGGTAAGACTTATGGGTCTGTAGTTACCTGGATCAGTAGCTGGACCTCCTTTGTGCACAGGAATGACTGTAGTCATCTTCTATTCCTTGGGCATAAAACTTGACTGAAAAAAGAATTGAGAGAAATTAAGTGGCCAACCTACTGACCAGAGTTTGGTTCTCAGATGCTGTCTTGACGTGTCTGTTGACACTTACAGCATCAAGAAAATCATTTATAACAATTGTGGAAAATTATTGCAAGGAACAATGATTTAGTTGACATTGTGGAACCAGTCCTCTTTTTGTCTATAAGAAGAATCATAGTATCAATTACTATTATCATACAGATGTTGGGGAGTGAGAACACTAAAATTCTTCCACTTATTACACATAAAGGTTTAGGGACTTTTAAATGTAACGACTGTAGTATTTGTAGGTTCATGAATAAAGAGAGAGATGACCACTAGAACTCCAGGCAAAAGAATAAAAGAGTACATTTATGCCATCTAGATGAAGGACAATAATAATGTCTTGTTTAGACATTCTATCAAGTGTAAAACATACAAAAAAGTTATATATGTGGTTCTGGACTCAGTCATGCAAGATAGGAGAGGGGGCAGCTATAAAAATCAAGTTGTGATAAAAACAGTGTGGCGGATTAGGTTGGCAGCAAACTGTCCTTTTGGCTAAATGAAATGATAAACATTAAACGTTTCCTAAGTGATAGAAAGTTGGCTGTTTAGGAAAGGGTTAATGCCAAGTGATTTTAAAGTTGATATTTTTTATTGCTTTATTTATTGAATAATTGTGATTTCAAAATGACTGGTTATTTGAAATTTGAAATTTGTATATAAGTATTTACTACATAAAATTGTTTATTTTCTGATGAAGTCTATTGGACAAATGTGACCATTAAACTTGCCTACGCTAAATATCTGAAAGCCTAGAGGGGATAAGTGCAGACCATCCCTGGCAAAGCAGCGTGGTCTGTCAACCATGTCCTCCCAGGCAATTAAATATTGTACCCCAAAGGACTGACACCAGAAGCTAAGCCAGTTGTTAAAATCAATCATTTTCTGTCGGTAAAGTGGCATCACCCTTGGAGAAGGTAGTATGCTGCTCAGTACTAGGCTTATACCTGTCTGAGACACATAGTCAGTGAGCTCAATCATGTCTCACTTTATATAGTCAAGGGAGGTATAGCTCAGGTCATTAACACCTACATGGATTATGACAAAGTCATACTGATACCTGTAGTTCAATGACCTGAGTGCCTGTGTGACTTGATGGATCCTATCACCGAAAAGGCAGCTAACCGCGACTCTCTCCTTACTCAGTCTAGTGAGGGGAACATTGATGTGTCTCACTATAGAATCACCAATGACCACGAAATTAGGCTGTGTGCTGGTTTGCTTTAAAGGCTTAGCAGTCAAGGCACTGGATACTGTGTTACTTTGTGCATCGGTGGGTGGTGTTTTAACAGAGTGTTTATGTGATGGCTGAGGACCCTTTATTTCATTGTGCTGTGCAAGAGGTCTTTTCAGAAGGTTACCTGTAAGTCCCTCAGCATAAGTAGTTTTATGTGTAGGTCTTTAACCTGTGCAGTAGGTGTGGTGCACATGTCACTGACTACATATATAGGATTAGTTTTGGTTGTATGAGAGAGTTTTGCCTCCAGTGTTAAAGAGTATTTATACCTCTCACATATACTGTTTTATTAAGATTATGTGGGCTGTTAGTGTACATGACGCAATTACTACAATGCCTCATAATACCCATCTCAACTAGTCTGGCCACAGAGAGAGTTGGGAAGTGCATATCCATGGCCACTGATCTACTAGGGAGGAGTGAGGAAAACTTAAATATTGAACAAGCCAATAAGACAAACAACTTGATAAGCAACACTCAGCTATGAGTAAACTAGATCCTCTAGCGGTTAAAAAAATCTGTCTGGACAGTAATGCCACAAGAGTGCAGACTACAGACCAGAACAAAGACACTTAGAATAACAAGCACAATAAGCCTTCCCCAGCAATGCCCAGCTCAAAAGGGTGAAGGCTAGCCTCTTCTCCCACAAGAGTGTAGACCACAAACCTTGTAAAATAACTGGTTTGGTACCCAAGTGTTTAAATCAGAACAAAAACACTTAGAATAACAGGTACAAAAATCCTTCACCAGCAACTCCCAGCTCAGAAAGGTGCTCTCCTCCCTAAGATTGTAGACCACAAACCTCCAGTTTCAGAATAACAGACACAATAAGCCTTCATGTTGCAATTTCCAGCTTAGAAGGGTGTAGGCTATCCTCTCCTACCACAAAAGTTTAGACCATAAACCTTCCTAATGTAAAGTAACTTGCTTGGAGCCAAAGAACTTAAATCAGAACAGACACTCAGAATAACAGCCACAATAAACCTTCACCAGCAAGTCCCAGCTCAGAAGGGAAGAGGCTACCCTCTCTTCCTACAAACCTTCTTAATGTGAAATAACTGCCCTGAAGCCCAAATGCTTACACCAGAACTAAGACACTTCAGAATAACAGACATAATAAACCTACAGCCAGCAATTCCCAACTTAGAAAGGTGTAAGCTATTTCTCCATTACTAACACAAACACAACCCATTGAAACCACTCCTTTATAGCAGCATGCTGCAGCAAACATTAGCTCCAAGTAGTTTCCATATTCCTGTAAAATAAAGAAGCTATACTCATATGTTTTAGGACAATGAAATGGACAAATAATACCTTAATGTTCAGGCATACCCACCTGAGGCAACACCAGTGGATGTCTTTGGTGACATGTGCAATTTAGCATCAATATCTAGCACTACACCATAGATTTCAGAACTTTCTGGAATCCCAGAAAAAAATGTCAAGAACTCCACTGTGTCTGGCACAGGTGATTCTGTTGGCAGACTCCCTCCTGTTTTCCACCACAGCCGGGACATGCAAGTTTCCTTACTGTGTCCTGTATCAATCATGTTGGTGACCTTTTTTCAGATTTGATCATAGTTGATTTTGGGCAATGTCAGTACTGATGTTCTCTGTAACATCCTGCATGACATGTACATAGAAGGCCACATTAGATATATCATATTAGGGCATCCAATTTCCATGCTCATAATATGTCTGCAGAAGGATGTCATTCTCTGCCTGGGAGAATTTACTTTTATGGTGTTTCTCATCTTTGGGCATGGCAAGTTGGAATTGCAAAGAAATACGTATGTAAGCTGTTGGGAAGTCACACGTGGTGTACTCCTATGCAGCTATACCTGAAACTAGCTAGGCTTGGAAAGACCCCTGTTCCACTGAAGCAGTGATGGGGACTACCCACATGCATGACTGGCTTCTGTGTTGCAATGATACATTTGGTGTTTCTCTGGGTGTTGCATTGACATGGCACAGGGGTATCAAAGTATCCTTGGTAGGAAACTGTACACACACAACTGGCTGTATGTGGGACAGATCATGTTTTTTGTAAATGCATAAGCCACATAGGCTAACATACTGTCCTAGTGCATACTTTTTAGGAGTGTAACTGTTGTGATATGCACTTTGTTACTCCATCTGCCTATGGAGGTGCCACAGACTCAGCGCAAGGAAGTGACTGCTGGTGCTCAGCATCCAACCTGGCAGTGATGTACACTACTCATATGAAGAACAGTGTATTCACAATTGCCCAGTACAGGATAAAGGAGATTATCAGTATTCAGCATGAATGCAATCACCTGCTACTGACCACAAATTCCTACCTACATAGAGGGAAGACTTACACAGAATGGAAACATTTACAGAGTAACTAAATTCCAAGTAGATACCTCTCCAACATTTATGCGGACCAGATGAAAGTGTTCTGACATTTCCCCATGTCGACTTGAGTATATTTGTAGCCCATCCCCCAAAGCAAAATACGTAACACAGGCCAGACATACAAAAGCCCTACTACAGCTGGAGGACGTGAATGACTAAAACTGCTTCAAAGTCCATGGATTAAACATCTCCCTACAGTGATTACTAATTCAAGTAAAAGAGATGTGTTTCTTGCAAACCTAGTGGTTCCATATTCTACAACATGACTCACTGACACTGTATGCTCATATCCCCAACCATATATTGCTACTGTTGATGCCTTTTCTACATTTCTAGTCCACAGAAAGGAGTGGCTGTGCAAGGCATGTGGATACACCAGTCAAAGTTTACCACTGGTGAGGGATGTTAACAATGAGGCCACTCTTTGCACACAACTGCACAATGCCTGCTGGCTCCCTCCTAAAAAAATAAGTACATAAAATGTATTTTTATTTTTTATTTATTAGTTAACATTTGTTATTCAGGATAGTTCGACTGGACAGCAAGTGTCCATTTTTAGTGGAGTCCTGGGGAGAAATGCTCCAAAACAAAGCAGAAAAGAGGCATGCAAGTTACATTAACATAAGATACAGAGTTACAAACTGCATAGAGATGAGAGAAAATAATAAGACAGAGAATAGATAAACAGTTACAGATGAATGTCACAGTATAAAGATATTTCAGTTAACAGCAATGTGTATTCCATTATTAGATAAAAGATGACGTGTATACAGAACAAACATAACAGTTTGCAGCATTTAAATTGGTGAATGGATGAACAGATACTTTTTGTATAAATATTTACAATATTTACAGTGAGCACTGAGATGCAGTCAAATGGGTGTTATACAGCCTAAACAGCATATAATACATTTATATAGCAACCCTGATAGAGCATGCACCTGTGTTGTTAAAAGGTATCCCTGTAGTAATATGTGGCTTTAAGGAGGTTTGTTACAGTTGTACAAATGGTTGGAGTAGAGATATGATTTCAGGAGAGTCTTAAAGGAGGGTGTACATTTTAGAAGTCTAAGGTCAGGAGGAAGGTTATTCCAGGTCTTGGCAATTTCATAGGCAAAGGGAGATTCCCCAGAGTTGTTTTTGCAAGAGATGCTTTCAAGTAAGGCTTTGTTGGAGCGTAGTTGTCTATTAGAGTTGTGGAAGTTAAGGAGGCCATTCAGGGCAGGAGTTTTTTCAGGGTAATACAGTATTTGGT
Organism: Protopterus annectens; assembly: GCF_019279795.1. Classification (NCBI taxonomy): domain Eukaryota; kingdom Metazoa; phylum Chordata; order Ceratodontiformes; family Protopteridae; genus Protopterus; species Protopterus annectens. Next base: position 678,761,139 of record NC_056744.1, on the reverse strand, counting down.
GGACTAAGTTGAGTTGATGATATTCTAGTGGGTTGGGAAATTCAGCCAATGTAAGGCTTGTAGTGCATGGCAATGGTGGGGATGTGATTTGGCATTAAGGGCAAATCTAGCAATTTTGTTGTAGCAGGTGGAAAGTTTATTTAAGTCAGTTTTATTTAGATTTGTTAGCAAGGGATAAGCATATAGAAGTGTGGATAGAAGGTGAGTTCTGGCTATAGTAACATGAGATTCAGGGGTTACATACCTTTTGCATCTGTAGAGGCAGCCTAGTTTTTTGTGGACTTTAGAGATAGTTGTTGATATGTGTTTTTTTAAATTTGAGATGTTGGTCAATGGTAATTCCTGGGAGTTTTGCCTCTGAGACCTAGGTGATTTGGGTGTTGTTGGTGGTGAATATAGAGAAAGAGAGGTAATTGGGCTTGGTTGTTTGGAACAGCATGAGTTGGTTTTTTTGGGGGGTTTATATCAGTTGTGAGTTATTGAGGCTAGTCAGGCTTTTTGTTGTAGAAGTTGGATGTTGGGTGCAGAGCATATCATCAGCATATTGGACTATATCAGCTTTTGTAGTAGCTAGGTGGAGTTGGTTGGTGAAGATATTAAAGAGAAGTGGTCCAAGGATAGAACCTTGGGGTACACCTAGGGTGACTGGGAGTGAGGGGATTGGGAGTTGATCCATTTGACTGATTGGTGTCAGTTGACTAGGTAGCTCTTGAACCAGAGCAGAGTGGGGGTGTCAAAGATGAGGTCAGAGAGACATGTTAGAAGTTTATTGTGAGATACCATGTCAAATGCCTTGGATAAATGAAGGAAGGTAGCTGAAACTAGTTTACCTTGGTTTCTGTAGGAGTTTTTAGTGTTGGTGAATCTGAGTAGGACAGTGAAGTACTGTGGGATGAGCAGAAGCCATGTTGGGTTGGGGAGAGAAGATTATTGGAGAGGAGATGAGAGAATATTTGGTGATGTATGCACCTCTCTAGAATCTTTGAGAAGGGTGAAAGAATTGCTATGGGGCGATACTTGGAGAGTTCAGTAGAGGGGCCACCTTTGTATAGGGGAATAATGAATGAGGTTTTCCCCAAGGTTGGGACAGTGTTTTCGATAATGGATCTGTTAATTAGTAATGAAATAGGATAGGCTATGACTGGATGCAAGTTGGAGGTATTCGGCAGGCAGGTTGTAAGCAGTGAGGGTGGTAGGTTTGAGTTTAGTTAATAGTTTTTGTATAGAGGATGTTTGTACTGACTTGAGTGAGAAGGGGATATTTTTTTTTGGGTCATATGGGTTTGGGGGATGTTGGTGGGGGTAGAGTCGTTTATGAATTGAAGTATGGAGGAGGTGAAGTATTTGCTAAAGCTGCAGGCTATGGCGAGATCTGTTCCAGATGTATTGGGGAGTGGTATGGTGGATTTGCCTGGCTGGAGGATACTATTTACTGTTATAATAATATATAATAAAATATAATAATAACGACAACAACAACAATAATAATAATAATAACAATAATAATAATAATAATAATAATTATATATTAATATAATATTAATATTTTATTATAATATTGTATGATATATAATAATATAATAAATAAAACCCACAGTACTATATTCACAGGTACTGTGTCAGTAATCTCAGCATCTAAACATGTTACTTGAAGGACTCTCACAACATACTACATACTTGACAAGTGCGACCTTCTGGTAGAGACACCACAGCATTAATGCAAAAGCTGTGAGTTTAACTGTCAGCAAGCAAAATGTATACAAAGACCTGCATATCAACACTGGAAGGGACAGACAATGTCCTCTCCTTACAGCTTGGGCTATGTTACTTATACAGTGTACAAAGAAAAACTCCATACATTGTTTTACTAAACCTACCACATCACATCTCCTTGACGCTCCATGTTAAGACAGTATACCCTACTCCTGCATATGGTTCCCCACTCAGTTGCACAGTTGTTGGCATTAACTTACGCCCTGCAGTATCAAACTCTCATGAATGCTCTTGAGCAGTACAGGAGAAACACAGAAGTAGAAGTAGTAAAATGAAACAAAGTACTATTCCCTATTCTCTTACCTCTGTTTAAACATGTTTTGATTGTAGAATATCTTGTACATTTTCTAAAAACCAACTCTAAAGTTTACTATTCATCTATCTTCTGTAACCCAGTGAGGTCAGCTTTGGTTTTAGCCACTTTCATTTTGCAATTTTAACTCATTGCTTCCTACAAGAGTGTCGTCAAGAGAGTAGAGTTCCTGTGTACCCTGTAAGACTACACATAGCAGTACTCCTGAAACAAGTATACTTGTCACTGTTTACAAAGTCTGATTGCTGAAGTTCTGTTAAGGGTAAATACAGAAAACTAAGGCAGCAAGATGGCATCTAAAGCTTATGTGATTTACTAAGCATGACAGTGAACTGTTCAGCATCGGATGTGCAGAGCTGCAGTTAACGAGTGTTTGCAAAAAGTTATGAAAAAAGTATGGCTTGTTTCCACTTTTTCATTATTAATGCAAAAATAAAGTGTGAAACTATGCTGTTGCAGTAGTGTATTCAAGCACTGGATGTTAATAAAGAATGACATTAAAATATGATGGACAATGTGAAGATATACTGTGATATAAATGCTCTTTTTGTAACACTGTTATGTCTATTATCTGCATTTTCATAACTGCATTAATTTCATAAAAGCTGTGTGGCCTACAGTAAACAAATTATGCCATCTTATGTAAAACATCAAGGCACACAATGTTGCTAATTTTCATAGATTTGGCAACATCATAAAACAGTGCCATGCTATCCCCTGTTGTCATATATCACTGGAAAACTTCAAAACAGGTGAAAAAAATCCATGACTTATATCTTGAAGCTATCTTGTACAGTTATAGAGATATAGAGATATAAACCTTTATTTGACCACAGGACCAGCATTTTCATAAATAAATTTGTAATATAAAAGCATATACAGGCAGACCTTTGATACTAGCACCAGAATATTGACAGTTGTCTACCAAATTGCTATCATATTTTACATTTTTGTAACTCGTATCATTTATTAGATACTGTAAATCTAAGGAAGTGCCTTTTCAGTACAGGATTTTATAGTAATGCTCTCAGGAAGCAAGTGGTTTCCTGGCTTAGAAGATTTCAGGAATCAAAGGTGTTAATTAGCATTTTGCTGTTCAGGATTAAATGTGCTAAGACTTGTATAAATGAGCTTCATTCAAATGGATGGTCAGGAATTGCATATTTATTTCATCATGCAAAACACCTTTGCCATGCTAAGAGGCTTTGTCAGCTTCATGAACTCACAAGAGTGCCTGTGAAGTATAATGAGCATGCTTGACTGGGCCAGATATATTGGTAGGCATTTGTAGAAACTTATTGTATTATTTTGGCATGTAGATCCACTGTGGAGTGAAAATATTTATTTTATTTTATGGTTGTTTACTGGGAAAGTCTGACTGGACAGCAAGTCCATTTTCAGCACAGGCATGGGGAGAAAAGCTGTAAGACATACAGAGTATACAAAATATAGCTTAAAAAATACACAAGTAGTTTAAGAAAGTACATAATCTAGTAATGAGATTGCAATCATACAAGACTAGTTTATGAAATTAAATACAGTTTTGGATCTTGATTATCTATGTTGGAAATGGGCATGCTTTTTCCAGTTTGCGAGTTACCAAAGACTGAATAAAGCAGGTAAATAATAAGTACAAATAGTAGTTTGCATTGCTATAGTGGATCAGCCTTACTGATACATAGTTCCAGCTATGTGGCTCTGTATACAATATTTACAGACTTGAACAAGAAGTTATGTTATAGAAACTGACTAGTGAGAGTGAACTAAGGATTAGTTCAGTGTAGTTAGTGAGAAAGCCAGTTAGTTAGCCAGGTTCAGTACATGAGCAAGTCCATGAAGCTGATAGGTGGGCTTTTAGTAGTTTTTTTTAATTTGCCGTATTAGTGGTTGATTTAATGTTTAATGGTAGGGCATTCCAGATTTTGGCAATACTACAAGAGTAAAGGGATTCTCCAGTGTAATTTTTACTTTTAGTTGTCTTTATTAGCGACTTGTTGCTAGAGCCAAGAGTCCGATGATTAGAGTAGTGGGTAAGTAAGCTATACAGGGCTGGAGTTTTCTCAGGCTGATTAATTATTTAATGGGTTATACTGAGTTGATTGTATGTTAGTAGTTTGGGAAATTCAAACCATGAGAGTTTTCTGACGGAATAGCAATAATGGGATCTATAGTTAGCACCTGGGGCAAACTTTGAGATTTTATTACCACATGTTTCTAGCTTATTTCTATCTGATTTTCTTAGGTTGGACAAGATAGAGGATGCATATAGTAGTGTTGAAATAAGGTGGGTCCTGGCAATTGTGGCTCTAGTATCATTGCTAAGATAATGTTTGCTTCTGTAGAGGAAACCTACATTTTTGTGTACTTTTTTATTGTTTGGGCTATATGACTATCAAATATCATGTTTTGGTCTATTGTAACTCCAGGTAGCTTGGTATTGCTAACTGGAGTTACGATGGTGTTATTAGTGGAGGTAATTTTGAAGGGAGGGGCAGAGTCTGGAGCTGTTGAAGGGTGAATCAGGATGAGTTTTGTTTTCTTGGGGTTCAGTATTAGTTGTACATTAGTTAGCCAGGATTATATAGCAGTAAAAGACTGTTGTGTTATTTGTTCTAGGTGGTGGCACAGGAGGAGGAGCTGAACATATTAGGGATGAATTATCTGCGTACTGTATGAGTGTGGCATCTTGAGTAGTCATATGGAGGTTGTTGGTGAATAGGGTAAAGAGAAGTAGGCCGAGGAAAGATCCTTGTGGGACTCCCAGAGTGACAGGCAATAGTGGGGAGAGATTTTGATACCACTTTACTGCCTGCTGACAGTCAGACTGATTGTCTTGAAACCAGGTTAGTGCTACCTGGCTATGTTTTAGATCGGCTAGGCCATTTAAGAGTTTGGTGTGGGATACTGTGTGGAATGCTTTTGAGAAATCAAGGAAAACAGAGGAGACAAGATTACCTTCATTTCGGAGCTGGTTGACAGAATTGATGAAACTTACAATGGCTATAGTAGTACTTTGATTAGAGTGGAATCCATGCTGTGAGGAGGTTAGGAGATTGTTTTTTAAGAGATATTATACAAGTTGTGTATGAATGCAATTTTCCAGAATTTAGGAAAGAGGATATAGTATGGCTAGGGAACAATAGTTATAACTTTGTTGAGTTACTGCCTTTGTGAAGGGGAATTATATGGGCAGTTTTCCAGATTTTAGGTATTTTCTGGTCAGAGATGGAATAGTTTATTAATACAGTGACTGAGAATGACATGGCATCGGCTGCTATTTTAAGATATTCTGCTGGTAGCTTATCTGCAACCAGATTAGTTGGTCTGAGTTTTATAATATGTTTTTTCACAGTACCTGAAGGGACTGGTTGAAAGTTAAAGTTGTTGTAGTTATGTATTGGGGGAAGTAGAGGGGATGGGAGGGACGCTAGTATTTATAAGAATGGATTCTGTGAAGTATTTTTTAAACTGAGTTGGAATATCGTTTCTTGTATTGGTTAATGTCAGGGGTAGTGTGGTGATTTGACCTGGATGTAGTATTTTATTTATAGCAGACCAAAACGTTTGGGGATTATTTTGGTGTTTTAATTGGATGTCTCTACAGTGATCTTTTTTTATCCTGTCTGATCTGTTTTTTTTTTGGCTGAGTTTATGAGCTCTAGATATTTCTAATGGTTAGGAATGGTTTTCTCTTTGGACCTAGTTGTTTTAGTTAGCCAAGGGGTATAGTTGGGTTTTATCCATATTGTCCTGCCAGGGGCGAGTTTATTTCGGATACTTATGAAGGTGGTGTTAAAGTATTCTACCACATCATGTAATGGAAGTTAAGTAACTGGAAACTAATGTTGTTGCCATTTCAAATTTGATGGTATTTTAGGCATTTAAAAGGCTTTAGTAGTAATTTGAGAAGCAAGGTAGGGAGGTGAAACAGAACAATCACCCAGCCAGCCCAAAGAGCCTTAGATGAGTAAAACAAGTGGCAAGAAGTCAGTATAATAGTGCTATAGTTTCTCTCTATTTACTGCCACCCTTGGTTATTAAACACAGGTGATCAGCAAGCAGGGAGCTAGTGGAATCTAGTAGAAGGAAGAACAAAAGTCATATATGCTAATGAGAATAGCCGTGCCTGAAAAACTGTAATTAAGGGGAGAGGTTAGAGAAGAGAAAATAACTCTGTATGGACAGTGGAGAAGCCTAGAGCAAAGCAACCTAGTCTGTGTGCACACCTATATTTGAATCAGGAGAACACTCTACAAACAGGTCCTTAGTAGCAAAATGTAAACACTACAGACAGGAACAGGCATGTAGATACACTGCAGGCAGGAGTTTAGCAACTGTTTATTATTTGGTGAAACATTCCGCTCCTGTGATGATGAGCCTGCTTGAATCATCTTTCTTTTTGTTGGGAAGGGGAATCATGGCTCAGATTAGTATTGGGAGCTACAGTAGAGAACAGTAAGAAGAAGAAAGGTGTTAGACAGAGAAAGAAAGCGGATCGGAATAACAGAGAGTGGCTAATTACATACAATATTACGGCAGTTATCAAAATACTGGTTCATTTAGCATTTGCACTAAGTCCTGCACACCTACTGTCAGCTTCTAACATCAGCAGTATAGGTATCATGCTAACATATATATCTTCTAGCTGTTATATCACTCATAGAACACGCTCAATTCTCTGCCCTTAGTAGGACCAGTATGTTACAATGTATCTTATTTGTATTACCAAGCTTCTAGGTATAATCTTGGAAGCCTTATAACAAATATAGGTATTGAGATGCTTCACACTCTTTCCATGCCATTGCTCACACCCTAACACCATCACTGCATGTCATATATGTTAAAACTGTGCAATGGTGGTACTGTAGGTATGTTATGTTACATATCTGCCAGAAGATGCATTCCAGATACCAACAACAGCAAAGTGCATGACTAGTAGAAAGCTACTGTATTTCTCTGGATTATGATATGGTGAATGGCCATGGTTTCTAAGAACATTGCTAGTGTCATGCTCCTGTATGCAGCCCTAACGAAAGTAAAATCTTTTATCATTTGCTGTGCAGGGACCACGCGGAGTGCTTCACTGGAGACTTTATAAGGATTCTCACATTAAAGTGGATTCCTAAAATAGTTTTGCTGGGGCAGTGACTGCTGCTACTGGCATAAGTTGCATTGGTGAGCAGTTCCAGCACCACTTCAGCGACCTAAAGTGGTACCATCCTGACTTCCTGAACCAATGGAAGGAAGAGGTCAGAGAGACCACCCCTGTGGTGTATTGTAAGTAGGCAAGTATGATCACTGTCATGTTATTTCACTTTTAGTTAAATTGTCCTTCGTGTACAGTTATTGGATGTCTGATGTATTTGCTGCCCTTGTTTTCTTCTCAGGGGGAAGTATATTAGAATGAGTTCCTGTTCCAGAGGAGAATGGATCATCTCTTCAAGTGCGCGGTGACTATGATTTCCCACCAGAGCAACATTACATAACAGTATAAACTAAATAGCTGACAGTGACACAGCTCTGTCACAACCTTTTGTACACTAAGACAAACACTATTGATATATGATGCTTTGTATGGTCTTCATATTCAAGTTATACACAATTTAGTGATCTGAAGGGAGGTGACTTACTCTGTCTGCATGGACAGCATACTGACAGCCTTATGGTGCCTGACATGCAGGGGATTTTCACATCCCTGCCCTGTGTACTGTGACCCAAGCTGGGTGGATGTGGGCTGGGGAAATGGGAGTGGGCTTGGGAGATGCATAGTAGCATATTGCCCATGTGTCACTTCACAATATTCTCATGCTGCCTACATCTTTTCCAAGCACACCTGTGTCATTTGCACTATGGCCATGCTGTATGCCCTTGTGTGTAGCAAAGGAAATGATGTTGCTTGCCATTCTGTTGCTGATAGCTGTCTGTCTTGGCAATGATTACTTCTTTGCCTGTGGTACAGCACAACGTCATCAAAAGAATGTCGGGTTGCATAAATGGTTTCACTGTCCAAGTCCACATGAAATGTCTTTCACCTTGTTCTGTACAGCAAGTACAGGCCCATGATCCCACATACCCCCGTGGCCCATTACATCCAGCATCTGTATCCTACTATTATAGCCTCAGCTTCACCTCACTCAACCTTGGCCATGGGTACAGTGACATGACACATCTCCATGCACCTCGCATAATAGAGATATTTGTGTTTATGTATCTAGTCTGAAGTGGCAGAACTGTCATGGTAGCACAGCTAGCAGCTAAGCAGTACATCCATATGCACTAGTTTGACTAGCCACCCAAACTATTCCTAGCACTAATGCTTTTTTTGCCTGTTTCTTCCTCTCCCTCTCTTTGTTATTATTCTCCTTTTTTGTAGTTTTTTTTATTTTCTAACTATTTATTTTAATATTTTATACAACATCTATCACAGCTATGCCAGTGGCATCGCACCAGTCCTCAATCCACTATCTTCCCTTGTCTTCTCCCACCAGCACAGCTATGCCAGTGGCATAGCACCAGTCCTCAATCCACTATCTTCCCTTGTCTTCTCCCGCCAGCATACCACCTGCTTTCAGGACTGACTCTCATCGAGCATGGATAGGTTGAATGACCTGGGGGACATTGCTGGTGGACTATAGGGAGTTAGTGACTGGAGAGGATTGCTGTTGTTCATTCTACTGAAAATGTCAGAGGGTCACAATTTGTCAATCAAAGTGAGTTGGCAAAGATGGCAGGGGACTGGTAGACTGGCAGCTTGATGTCTGCACTGGCTCCATGGAGAAGTTACTCATGTGACTTACAAAGCTGCATCAGTACATATCAGTGCCATTACTACTACCTCAGACAGTATGACATTCATAGCGGTGACTGACCTCTTCTTGTGTCGAGCCAAGACACCTTGGAATCAGGAGCAGGATGCCAACATTATCCTTCATTCTGTGCAACCTCCTTTCCTGTTTGTTGTTCTTCCTCTGTCCATATGTCTGTATATCCATTGTCAACCCTCACACTGTGTCATTATCTCCCTTGGTGGTCTTTGTGTTTTATGTTTGTTTGCTTGCGGGTGCCTTGCTTTCTCTACCTCGCCCCTCATTCCATCCCATCTTCACTTTACATCTTTACCATCTACTCTTCCTAAAAAAAAAGAGCACCTGCTACATAAAAACGCAGTCCTTTCTCTCCCTATTTCATTCCAACTTACTAACTCTATTTCCTTGTGTATGATCCCTTGCTGCTTGCTCTTCCTCCTGTCTGACTTTTATATACACTAATTTCCTTCTCATTTCAAGCAATAAAACTATACAGAAATATTGCTGGGGGGGTGCCACTTAACAGTGGCTTCCAGTCACTCTTTTAGCGTCATAAAGTAGCATATGTCCATGTATGGTATCAAAGGAAAATTCAAGGGGTTAAAAAAGACAATATGCAGAGTCCTGACAATATATACATATATGACCCAAGATCCTAAAGAACTAGATAGGTGTAATTCAAGATCCACAGACAGAACTCTTTAACCCTACAGCACTGGCCTGGTTCTTGTTTGCAGGAACTAAGCCACAGTAGTGCCAGTGCACAAGGGTTGAGCAAACACTGACCTGGGAAACTACAGACCTGTAAGCCTGAATTTGGTAGCAGTGTATAGTAACTGGGAATATATTTAGGAAATACTAGTTGATTTAATGGAAAAGAAGAAACTGTATGGTAACTGCCAATATGGGCTTGTAGAAAGCAAGTCCCGTGATTCTACATTGAATCAGTTTTATGAGGGGGTTATGAAGAACTTTTTCTAAGATGATCCAGTTAATTCTGTAAATATTAACTTCATAAGTCTTTATCTCATTCCCTCATATGACCCTGGCAAGCTGACTGCATGGTAGGCTAACTCAGGTAACAAAACAGAAATATATACATGCATAACTAACTAACTTTCTAACTAACTAACTAACTGGTTAAAATTGAGGGGGGTGTGGAAAAGAAAAGGCTGATTAAATGGACAAAAAGGTGTTTGGAAACCAAACATAGTAGCTATTAGGACCAAATCAGATGTAAGTGAAGTGTTTAGTTGGGTTGCACTGGGATCAGTCCTTGGACGATACTTTTTTGATATATTTCTAGTATAAATTAGCAATTATTACAGGCGATTAAAGCTAGTACCCTTTAAGTGAGCTGCTTCCTGTAGTTCAGGGTTCGATTTCCTCAAACTCTATTTGCATACTGTGTGACTCTGGGAAAGTTACTTTACCAGACAGTGACCTGGGGCATTGGCAACATTGTGTAGGCCTGTGATATCCTGAACCAGTTGTCTACTAACCACCTATTAGCTTAAATCATTAAAGACACAGAGGGCAAGATCAACTTGTATGTGGAAAACAGTAAGATGGAAGATACATATGAAAAAAGCCACCTGAGAAGTGACCACTGACATTTATTCAAGAAAGTACTTTATTTGAATTCCAAAAAAAAAAAAGTGGTATAATATTGGGGTCAGTGACTCAAAATGCAATGAGAAACTTTGCTATGATAGAAATACCAGAAATAAACCAGACGTAAGCCATATCTTATAATCAGAACGATGTAGCTAAAGTTAGTAAATTGACAGATTTTATCCTTAGGCAAGTACACTCTAGGAACAGACACAATATATTATGCCATCCTAAATACCTGGTGAGGTATCTGCTGATACACTGCACTCATTTCTGATACTCATATAGGGATAAGGATATCAAGCCAGTCAAGAAGGTACAAAGAAAGGCTAACAGGCAATAAAAGAGTAAATGGGGAGGTAATGAGAGTGTACGGGATCAAGATCTGCCCTTCTATGAAGAAACAGAAAAAGTATAGACATGATATGGGTACACAAGACTATTTAAGGAGAGTGTGGGAGTATTTAGATCAGCTTCTTGAGGAAAGGCAAAACACAGACAAAGGGGGCACAAACTGATTTCCAAGTTCAGTCTAGGCATCGAAAGTGTTTTTTCTACAAAAGGAAGTTACTCAATAGGTATCTGCCTGGTAATTGGAGAGTATGACCACAGACTTCTTCAAGAAGGCCAGGAATGAGAGATGGGCTAAGAGAAAGGGCTTAAGAAACAAAACTTGAAATGTATTATCTATGCACTTAGAGCAGACTAGCTTGTCATCATGCTTTTTAATGTAACATATGTACTTATTTTTTAGCATGCCATCACTGATCAGAGGTAAAATATTTATTTTTACCAGTAGCAGAAAGTATGGTCTTTTGCATGCTGTTATGTACATCTCTTCGAAGCTGTCTTTTATTTATGCACCTCCTTTCATTAACAAGTTTCAATCCACATTATAATATCCTTTCTCTATCTACTATGACATATACATGTAATTATGACTGAGCAGTGACGGCAACCAGTTTTATAGTCTGTATAAGCTCATAGTTTGAATTTTTTGGACATCATTCATTGTACTATGAGATTTTCATTTTTCTCTAGAGCATAGTTAATAAAAAAAACATAAAAGTAGTCTTGATTTTTAACAGAGAAACTAAGGTTGTAACTGTAGCCTGTTCTTATACCCTTTGTATAATCATTTTCCAATTTTTACTGAATCACATCCTAATCTGTCCTGTTTATTGAAGAAAACATGAGGCATTTTATGTAACAGAGTTTCTGGCTATGAACTGTGCAGAGCATGTACTGAATTTATTTCATCCAACCTTACCTTGCCTTAAATACTAGCAGTCTTAACTAAGTCAATACATCATTCATTTCTGCTGGGCTTTCTTCAGCAGAACAAAGCCCTTTATTATTTTATGAATGATCTTGCAGGGTCACGATGGCTGAGATTTCATTTGGGCCTTCATGTAAATTTGGACAGCTCATTTACAATTCTGTGCTATCCTGTGCATTAATGCATCATTACACTTCTTTTGTGTTCACTTGGGAGACTTTTGAAAAAGCACACACATTCTAATTATTTACTGCTGCGCTTACACACATGTTCAATTTATTTTCACTGCAAATATTTTTCTCACAGAGATTTTTTTCTGTCTTAAAGAAACAGGCACCAACATACATATGACTGAAGAGAAATATAACGTGACAGAAAAAATTAAAGCTTTAATTTGTTAGGTAGATTGTCCTGACATAATATAAAAACCCTATCAGTTCTACATGACATTATTTTGCACTGTAGATTTAAGGTAGCAGTAAAGGCTGAAATGTGTATGTACTCAAGAGGGGGAAGCGTGAAGAAATACATTTAACTACTGGATATGAAAATGGTGGGACAACCAGTCGTTGGGGTTCTACTTCATGAACTTAAGTACATAATATTTTCATGTCTATTATGAAAGGTGATTTTGCAAAGCAAATAAAAAGAAATCACTTGAACAGAAAACATATTAAAAAAAAAAAAAAAAAAAAAAACAGCGATCATATTATGGAAGGTTAACAGTGGTATACTGCACGTTTGGATCAATCACATTTAAAACTGCATTAACTATTTGTTTGCATTAATTGCAAGACTGGCTTTTGCAATATCTAACTAAAGTATTAGATATAGGACAGTTTGTTACATTGCATTGCCTTAGAATGCAGTTTGTACTCCAGTACCTACTGCATTCACTCAAAATGAAATTCAGATACCCCAGAACAGCAAAAAAAAACAAACAAAAAAAAAAAAACAAAGATTAAAAAATCCTTGAGCTTTATGATTCTATGATGGGCTAAATCCCATTTGCAGCACTGTGGGGTCTTTCTATTACACGCATACACATACATACATAAGCACACACATGCAACTTTTAAAAGTTCAAGATCTTTGAACCTCATATTGTCATCTATACAGTGGTCCATTTTTAAAACTAATAAATCCAAATAAGGTCAGATGGAGATGAACCCAATCCTGTCAAATTAAAAGGGTAAGGCACAGAAGTGAAGACCATTGAAAGACACAGAAATGCATACATGCTTAAAGCACCTTCACCACACCCACACACACAACCAGTTTGAACACTATCACTTTGCATAACCATGTTTTTAGGGGCTCTATATTAGTTCAATGAAAGTTATTTTCAACAAACTCCTTTCTGTCAACCTCTATTCAGTGAAAATCACTTCCACAATTTGCTTAATTTACCAAGGGCAAGAAAACAATTGCCCGCAACACAACAGAACCCAAAATCACCTAAATCAAACTCACCCAAGTGGGGGGTTTCATCCCCCACACCCCCCTAACTATATAAACCAACTCCTAGGTTGCACTACAGAGGGGAAAAGGGCAAAGTTATGTGGTTGGTCAATGACTTCCTTGCCCATGGTAAATTCAGTGAATCGCAGAAGTGATTTTCGCTGAATAGGGGTTGATGGAAAGGTGTACGCTGAAAACAACATTCGGCGAACTAAACTAATATAGACCTGCTATTAAGATTTGGAAGTAGAAGAAGAATGGACAGCTGAGAAAAAAGTATACAAACTCCACAAAGAAAGCACCTATCAGAAACCCAAGTGATCAATTCAAAGTGACAGAATTCACATTGACATAATCATAGTAAACTTTTCTAAACATGATTTGATTTCTTATAATGATGATGACATTTGATTTCATTAATGTAAGTAATAATATTTAATTAAACAAGAACCTTGCTTTCCGAGATTTCAGGTGAAGCACAGGATATATGCAACTTGGGCTGAAATAGGCCAACTGCTAACATTCATTTCACAAAACAAGTTACTTGCTTTTGTTTTTCAGTAGGTCCATGTAATGCGGTGAAGGCATGACAAAAGTAAAAGTGGTTGCCAGTGCAAGAATACAAAATGCAAAACATCTTAGAAAAGAGTTTAATAAGTCAACTTATTATACAGATTATTAAAAAATGAGTGAGCAAGTATACGCAATAACTGCTAATCCAGAGTCAGCATTTAGCAAATGATATCATGGTATAATCACAAATGAATATGAATGGTCTAGAAAGACTGCAAAGTGTTTAGTATTTGCAACATTTGGTTTTGTGCATTTATAATAGACAAAAATGTCAGGAAATATGAATTGCAGCTTTCTTTTAACATATGTATATTTACACATTAATGTTACGTTTAAACTCATAAACCATATGAAGTTCTGCATAATCACAGAAAATGTATTTACTGTATATGCATATAAAATAAACACTCTTGACTAAGCCATTTATTCCTTTTTAACCTTACTTTATCAGTGCATGCTTTTATCCTTACTTTACAATGGGCTTCCTCAGACTAACAAAGACATTTTTCACTAATTTTCCTTAAATAAGTTCATTAAAAAATAATGTTTCACATTAATCTATAAATATGAAATATTCTGTCTCACTCATATGTAATTAATCAGACTCATAAAAAGCAAAACATTACCCTAAACATATGGTACTATAAAGAAAAACAAATAATTACTACTGTATTGGAAACAAAAAGCATCACTTTAGTCTGCTAATTTTCCATTCAAGCTTAAGCACTTCCTTTCTGAGGAAAGCATACATCATAAGATATGCAGGAGATGGACAGCCTTGATGTGGTGTAGGGACATGGGCTGTGCCACAGGCATAACCATGCCAAATGCTGCTGAAAATGGTAACATAAATAGACAGATACAGGGATTCAAAAACCCTGTGTGGGCTTATCAAGAAGCCTACATGGAGTTTACGTGTCTGCGTGATGAACGTAAGTGCTTATTGCATATGCATACTGAGCATCACACTTACACGAATACAAGTGCAATTTCGTGGCCAGCAACACGTGGGCAAACTAGTTCTGCAGGATTGCGGAGACAGCCACAATGACAACTAGGGTTTAATATAGGAAAGTGTAGTCAGTGCTTAGTACTGTGCAAACCTATTTTAGGTATATTGAATAAATGTTTTGGTAGTGATCAGCAAGGGTACATAGACTGGTTTATAAATAATTTATTCTGGGGATGTATGTGCATTGGAAAGGGTCACACACATGAATTGTAGGAATGAAGAAAGGGGAAGAGGACAAGTGAAACATGGTAATGTACAGCAGATAAGGGCATGCCAATGCATGTACACCACAAAGACAAGACAGTTGTAGCACGAATGGTAATCACATATCTACATGATACAGTATGTACTGCTGCTTACTGCTTCTGTGTGGATGTAGTCATATCATCACACAGTTATAATGTATTGTGTGACTGTCACACAAGGTCACATATCAATGGAGATGATCAGTTGTGCTATAAGCATCCTGACATGATCATTGGAGAGGGCACTTATCAAGGACAGCATATACACTACGGTGCATGTGCATCTTGTAAAAATGTGCAAAATGAGTTGCTTGAATATGAATGTAATGTCAGCATAGGTCTCAAACAAGCAGAATACATAGTAACAGGCTCATGGATAACAGTAGATAGAAGCACGCACAATCATGGATAATACCAGAATAATAACAACAGCCATCTGTGTCACTGATATAAAATATGTGACTTTTAGTGTAATATACATGTTCTGCATGAACACACTTGTACAATTGTCATGATCTGGCAGTAATCTAAAGAAAAATCAAGCACACCTTCCTCAATCACTACCAGTTCTTGGCGGTGTTAAGAGGGACACTCACACCTGTAGTTTAAATTACGATCAATTCTGGCTAGTTGACAAGTTTGCATGGCATATATATGCCACAATCTACACTTGCACAACTGTAACCCATGCCATCAATGTTGTCAATGGGGTATGTATTTACTGGGTGCATCACAGGAACACATATCACACATGTATTTTGTATAACATATTGAAGGGAGTTCACACTGTTAACTCCTAATGGCTATGCAGCAAAAAGAATAGAGAGGCATGGCAGAAAAGATGCGTGATAGCTCACTGCGGCAAAAGTGATACACTTGAGTAAATCATCCTTGGAATATGTATTCATAGGTTCATGCAAAAGGGGGGTTCCTATTACACGATCGAAAATCCCTTTAGGCGAATACAAAGACGTCGAACCGTATTGCATGAAGTACGTAAACCCCGAATGTTCAAAACCACGAATTTTGAAATGTCGATTTGTTTTGGTTGGCCCGTCTGCAGTATAGCTCTGTAAGGTAGGTGTGCGATAGACAGGACTTTAGTGTTAGGATTTGGGTTAAGGTGAGTGCATAGATAGGTAATGTATGTAAGAGTTAGTGTCGTGTTAAGTGTAGGGTTTTTTTAACTGTATGTATGTGTATTATTTATTTTGTTTAGGTGTATGTCTGTAGGGAATGTGTGCAGTAGTTACAGACTTTAGGGTAAGGAGGGGTTAAGGAGAGTGCATAGATAGTTGTGTTTGTGGGGTTTAGTGTAGTGTTGGAGATAGGGTTTTGGTGCTTTAGTTTAGGTTAGAAGTAGGGTTTGGTTAGTGTATGTATGTGGTTTAATTATTTTGTTTGGGTAGGTAGCGGGTGGTGGGGTTGGCCAACTATGACAGTTCGATTTTTTTTTTTGCGGTTTAGTGCATTCGGGATTTTCGCGGTTCGCTGTATAGGGGTCGCTGTTTCGGTATTCATGCATAGTGTTTTTGCTGTGGTAATATAGACCCGCAAAAGGGTATATTGTACTCAATTATTGCTGTAATCAGGGCTGAGACCAATGAGACTATAATGTCCTTTGATGTGAATGTCCTGCACATACTCAGGAGTTGTGCTACATACAAAGAATTAGTCTGTGGGCACATGCTTGTGGAAGTTTTGCATACTACCTACTTGAGTACACAGGTCACATAGCACTTGATTTGCTCACAGGGATGTGCTGTCTATATTGCAATTAGCTTGTGTATTTGCTTTCATAAAGAAAATAATCCCCACGTGAATTTGTGTTCATCTACTGCATCGCCATAGCTCTGGTAAGAATCCTTTGTGTGAGTTAATACTGCCTGCATTTTACCAATACAAATCTTGTATTCAATGATTGTCCACAATTTGCAGTCATCCTCAAAGTTGCTTAAGCACAGGATACTTAAGTTTGTCTTGGCATCTGAGACTTAAATAATGAACAGGAAAGGAAGTATCACAGAATCCTGAGGTATGGACCCGGACACATTTATTGCATACTATGTGACTGTCATACAAGGTCACATATCAGCGGAGATAATTGGTTGTGATATAAGCATCCTGACATGATCACTGAAGAGGCACTTTTCAAGGACAGCATATACACTAGGGTGTATGTTCTTGAGTCTTTCGGCTTTTCCCGGTTAGGGGTCACCACAGCGGAACTCCGGTCCGCTAATGATTGGTAGTTGATTTTTACATGCCGAGTTACCAGCCCTGACGCACAACCTTCAACGAAGGTACGCCCATTCATGCATGTCTCCACGCAGAAGATGCTCTAGCTGAGAATCAAACTGGACAGCATCTTACTGTGAGGTGACAACGCTACCGCAGCACCACTGCATATTGTAAAGATGTGCAAAATGAGTTGCTTGTGATGTCAGCACAGGTCTCAAACAAGCAGAACACATAGCAACAGGCTCAACAGTAGACAGAAGCATGCACAAACATGGACAATATCAGAATAATGACGCCAGTCATCTGTGCCATTGACTAAAATATGTGATTGTGAGTTAGTATACATGTTCTGCATGAACACACTTGTACAACTGTTATTATTTATCAGTAATCTTTAAGGGGAATCAAGCATACCTTACTAAATAATTAACATCTTTCAGAGGTGTAAAGAAGGATACTCTTACACCTGTAGTTTAAATTGTGATCAATCCTTACTAGATGACAGATTTGCATGACATATATATATATATATACCACAATCCACACCTGCAAAACTATAACTCATGCCATCCATGTTGTCAGTGAGGTATGTATTTACTGGATGACTCACAGGAACATGCATCACATGTTCATCTTGTATAACACCTTGAAGGGAGTTCTGAACTGTCAATCCTAATGATTATAAAGCAAAAAGAATACATAGGGCTGGCCAAATATGTACTAGCTCACTGTAGCAAAAGTAACACACTTGAGTAAATCATTCCTGGAAGATGTATTAGGAGGTACATGCAAAAGGGTATATTGTACTCAATTATTGCTGTGATGAGGACTGAGAGCAATGAGACTATAATGTTTTTTGATGTGGATGTCCTGCACATATTCAGGAGTTGTGCTACATACAAGGGATTAGTCGCCACTGTGGAAGTTCTGAGTACTATCTACCTGAGTACACAGGTCACATATCACTTGGTCTTCTCATAGGAGTGTACTGTCTATATTGTGTAATTAGCTTATGTGTTTGCCTTCATAAAGGAAATAATCCCCCCCATGAATTTGTGTTCATCTACTGTGTCTCCATGTCTCTGGCAACAATCCTTTGTGTGTGTGTTAATACTGTCTGCATTATACCAAGACAAACAATGGATTCAATGATTGTCCACAATTTGGAGTTATTCATACAGCTGGTTAGACACAGGATGTTTAAGTTTATATTGGCATATGAGAGTTAAATAATGAATAGGAAAGGGCCTAGTACAAGATCCTGCAGTACGGACCTGGTCACTGGAGTCTAGATAGAAGTGACTTCACACAATTTGACCTAATGTGTCTTGTATGTGATCCATTTCTCTATCCACTTGGTGATGTTCATAGGTTCATAGGTTCATAGGTGGGTACTAGGCAATCTGCCCAAAGGCATTTATAAGCCTTGGCAGAATGTGTTGGCTGTCACCACCCCCTTAGATTAGTTCCCAGTGCCTCTGTCCAGCAGAGCCACTGAAGTGATCCCCGAGGTAAACTTTCTGTTTCCCATCCACTCGTCAAGGATTCTTTTGAAGAGTGCTAGTGAGGAGCTCTGCCTAATGTAGACTGGGATCTTGTTTCAAAGCATGGGAAGTCTCTGGAACAGGAATCTATCCCTACAGCATGTCCTATTTATTGTTGTGGTGAGGTTTAGATCCCTAGAGCATGTGGCTCGAGGGGATAAGGTTTTCTTTAGGTGAAGCATGTCCATCAATTCTGGGTTGGACATGGCCTTGTATGTCAGGCAGAGATCACCTCTGAGTAGGCGGTATGCAACCGAGTACAACTGGAGTTTCTTCAGTCGAGCTGCATAGGGCATCTGTTTGAGGCCATTGATCCTCTTGGTGAGGTACTTCTGTGGTCTTTCCAGCTGTTGCAGGTGTCTTGTAAGGTACATCCCAAATGGGGCTTTGTACTCTAAGACGGGTCTGATGAGTGTTGAGTAGAGGGGCACAATGACCTCTTTTGATCTGTATGCGAACCCTTTTGTGATTAGGTCAGCCACGTAGAAGGATTTTCTAACCACTTTGGCAATGTGATTATCAAAGGTGAGATTACTAACTACTTGGGTCCCCAGATCCATTATTATATCTTCCGTATTTAGGGGACTACCACCTATGTGCTAGTTTGTGGGTACTTTGTTTTTTCCAAAGGGGATAACGATGCACTTTTTGGCATTTAGCTTGAGGCCATGATTTGACACCAGATATCCGTCTCAGTGAGACCCTTTTGGAGGATGTCTGTGTCAGCTGGAGAGTCAATTATAGACTCTAGTTTGCAGTTGTCTGTGAACTTGGTCAGCCATAGTCCTCCTGTGCTTGCCTGTACCTCTGAGAAGTATATGCCGGACAGGAGGGGGTCCTAAGACTGAGCCCTGGGGAACTCCACTTGTAACCGGTTTAGAGTCGGACCTAGCTCCTGCAACTCTCACCATGTGGGTTCTGTCCGTGAGCCAGTTGGCAACCCATCTTGTGACTTACGGGTTTACATTCAGGCTGGTGAGCTTGTCTATAATACTAGAATGGGGAATGGTGTCAAAGGCCTTAGCAAGGTCTAGGTAGGCTGTGTGTACCACCTTTCCCTCATCTATAGCCTTGGTAACTGTCTCAAAGAAGTCCACCAGGTTTAGGAGGCATGATCTGCCCTTAACAAAGCCAAACTGGGTAGGGTCCAGTGTTTGGAGGTTCCCAATTTCTCTGTTAATGAGTTCCATGATGATGCGCTCCATAGCCTTGCAGACCAAGCTTGTCAAGCTTATAGGGCAATAGTTCCCAGGGTCTGTTGTGGCTCCACCTTTGTGGAGCAGAATAACCATTGCTGTGTGCCACTCTATGGGTATGTAGCCTGTGGAGAGGCTGAGTTTGAACAGTGTGTTTAGGTGAGGGATTAGTTCGTCTTTGAGCTTGTGTAGGACACAGCCTGGGACACTGTCCGGTCCTATTGATGCTGTGTTTTTGGCTTTGGAGAGGGCTGTTTTAACCTGAGTAACTGTGATTTCAGGAACTCTACATTCTTCTGGTATGGTTATGGGCCCTTTTGGGGGTGAGAGGGGGGTGAAGTGTGCACTGAACCTGTCTGCCAGGATGTTGGCGATATCGGTCGGTTCAGTGTATTTTGTGCCATTCTGCACTAACTCTGAGCAGATCTGAGCATTGCCACTTAGATTCTTGACATTGCTAAATAATGCCTTGTGGTTATCTTTGGAGTCCTTGGCAATTTTTCTTTCAAAGCTCTCATTGGATGATTTTATGTGGGATCATAGTTTCTTGCTGATACTGATCAGGGATGTCTTCCCTTCTTGGGATTTTACTCTTTTCTGTACTAGTTTCCTCCTTCTATTGTATAGCTTGTTTATGGCACGAGTCCACCAGACTGGTTTCCTTGTCTTGGAGGAGTGAGTCTTGGTTTTGCTTGGGATGGCACGATCCATGCATTCTTGTAGCTGCCCATAGAATGCATTAGTAAAGGATTTTGCAGCTTGGACAGTGTTATCCTTCAGCATGGGAGCTTTGAAACTTTCCACCTCTGTCTTAAGTAACATGAAGTTTGCTTTTGAAAAGTTTTTCATGGTGGCTTTCTTGTCCGGGGGTGGAGGCAGAATATGGATATCCAAAGTGATTTGTTTATGGTCAGATCTAACCAGCGAGGGGTTGACCTCTGGTGTGGAACACCGGTCGCCCATGTTGATGATGACCAGGTCCAATATGTTGTCACCTCTGGTGGGAGTGTAGACCAGTTGAACCAGAGTGTTTGAGTTTATAAATTCTAGGAAAAGTTGGGCAAGGGAGTTAGTACTTGAGTAGTTCTCCCAGTTAATGTTTGGGTAATTGAAATCACCCAATATTAGGGTGTTTGGTAGGACCTTTATGTTTCCCAGCATTTCCAGAAACGTGGAATGGGGATCCTGGGACATGTTGGGTGATCTGTAGCAAACTGCAATTTGAATTGCAATTTTGCCCATTGTTAGTTGCATGTGGATGATCTCTGAAGCATCGTGCTGTGTCACTAACCTGGAGGTGTGAGTATCCTTGATGAATATGGACATGCCCCCACCTTTTGTATTTCGGTTTGGGTTCTGTGGACAAAATGCATGGTATGAGTTGTAGCCTGGTAGGGCTGGGGTGCTCTCTGGAGCCTTAAACCAGGTTTCTGTTACTGCACATATATCAATTTTCTCCATACTGAGGAGTGCCTCGAGTGCATGAATTTTGAGGTTTAGACTTCTGGCACTGAGTAGCATTACCCTCAGTTATTTGTTGCTTGTGCTATTTACGGTGCTGGGTTTGTCGTTTGAGCCTTGCCTAAAAAAGGCACTATGGGGGTGGCAAGAACCTTGGCAAGTATTCAAAAGCCTAAGGGTGACAGGTGCAAGCCATCTCTAGTGAAGAAGCGTGGCTTGTCGAGCATGTCATCCCAGGCAGACAGACAGACACTGGATCCCCTTTGAATGACACCAGAAACTTAGCCAATTGTTGAAATCGAAAATTTTTTTCTTTATACTGTGGTATCACTCTTGGTGAGGGCAGGATGCTACTCAGGGTCAGGGTCATACCAGCCTAGGCTATGTGATCAGAGAGCTCTTCCATATCTCTTTTCATGTAGTCCAGGGAGGTACGGCTCAGGTAATTCACACCAACATGGACAATGACAGAGTCATATTTGTCTTGTTCTGGAGTGACCTGAGTGCTTGTGTTATGTGGCGGATCCTGGCACCCGACAGGCAGCTAACAGTAGCCTTCTCCTTATTCAGCCTAGTGAGTGGGATGTCAGTGTGCCTGACTATAGAGTCACCTATTACTAGTATGTTGGCTATGTTATTTTGCCTTAAGGGCTGTGATTGCATGGCACACTGGTTTTGTGAAGTATGTGTTTCATGGTTTGTGTTGGGGGGTGGAGGTTGTTTGGATGTTTGCTTTGGAAGTCTCTTTTGGTTTTGCAGATTTTTATTTAGAGCCTCTGAGTATGTTTCCATGTATTTATGTGTGTTTTTTGCCGGTGCTGGTTTAATGGGTCTATGTAAGACTGGTGGTGTGATGCAAGTATTTCCCTTCTCCTCTTGACTGTCTGATCCAGTCTTGGGTTGAGAGAGCTTAGCCTCTAGTTTGGCTGCATAACTACATCTCTCACATGTATTAGTGTTTGGTGGTAGGAGGAGGGGGTTGTCTGTGTACATGAGGCAGTCGTAACATTGCCTAAACATGCTCAGATTCACCAGTTGGATTAGAGAGTACACCTGAAACTGCCCTTTAGACATGCCTGTATAGGTACAGTGAACTGTTTTACTGGATGACTGGTAAGGTCAAATAGAGAGCCTTGTCTTACTGTACAGTACAAGAGTGTCTAGTGCTAGGGTTTATAAGTATTTGTTATAAGTTTTGAGCAAGTGCCGGGCTGAAAAATGAATGGCTTGAGTGCTTAAGTTGAAAGTTTGTCTAGTTCCAAGGGAAAAACTGAAGAAGAGACTTTGCGGAGCCGGAAATAGTTTTACCCTAGCTAACCGGCACTGCCCGGCGCACAAAACTGGGCAAATATGGTATTTATAGCAGGGAAAAGAAACAGATAAAAATTAGCCCAAAATGGCCAAGAAACTACTCATTTCTGGGCTGAAACCACTCCTCCAGAGACAGATAGGCTGCTCAAAGCTCCCCTCTGTCACAGGTGAACCGAGAAACTTCCTTCTATCCAAGTAAGGTATGGGTAAACACAGAGATTTGTAACACAGCCCTGAATTCAGCACTAACTTGAAAACTGGACTATACTAGCTTAGAAAGGCGGGAAACAAGTGTATATATATATATATATATATATATATATATATATATATATATATATATATATATATATATATATATATATATATATACTTTTTTTTTTCCAGAAAATAAAGCAGATACAGTCAAAAAAGCAGTTTAAAAGCACAAAAAATGATACTTATTATTATATATCTCAGATCAGAGTTGTAGCCCCCGGTAATAAAGTGCAATTTCTTATATATATATATATATATATATATATATATATATATATATATATTCATATTTATAAGAAAACAAACATTTTTTTTTAAAGTTACCCAAGTAACCAGAAAAAAGCTCAAAACTGAGCCCTGTTCCAGCAGTCTTCAATCATACAAGTATTAACTGCACACCCCTGCTTACTAGGGTGCAGGGGAACCTTCTCAAAAAAAAGATTGCCTGGATCAGTGCTCAAGTTATACAAACAAAGCTAGATTCAGCAGGCTTGAATCTGGTCTATGCTACAGCAACATGGCACACCAATTTAAGAAAGAAACAGTTCAAATAACAATCACAATAAGCCTGTGACCAAAAATTCCCAGCTCAGAAGGGCAGAATCCAGCCTCCCTTCCCACAAGAGTACAGACCACAAACCTTCTTAATGTAGAATAACTGGCCTGAAGCCCAAGTGCTTAAGCCAGAACTAATGAACTTTTAGAGTATCAGACACTGGGCCTTCAATCAGCAATTCCCAACTTAGAAGGATGTAAGCTACATGTCCTGCCACAACAGTGCAGACCACAAACATTCTTAATGTAAAACAGCCTATATGAAGCCCAAGTGCTTAAACCAAAATACTTAGAATAACAGTTACAATTTATTCAGGCTATGACCAAGCAGTAATAAATGCAGCAGAATAAATAAAATTGAGTACTTTTAATAAAAGCAAAATAAAAGTAGGGGGAAACACAAATTTAGTAAAAGCGAATGAATAAAGTGCAAACATTTTTTTTAATGCAAGAAGAGAGGAAGGAAGAATCTAAGTGGGCTGGCCTTCTCAAATCTTCTCTGTATTAAGTAGAGTGAACACTAGACTCAGAATATGATCTAACTGTGCTCAGTTAAGTGAGCAAATGAGATGGACCCAGGAGTGTTCTAACACAGACTTACAGGAGGGGCGGGCAATTCCAGAGCCACCAACACTAATACCAACACAGGAACAGGAGGGAGGGTGAGGAACTAACTGCAGAGAGACACACAGCACACTGTTCAAAAAAACACAATTAGGAAACAGAAAAAATGAAAATACAGTACTTTTAAAACTCCAAGTTTGTACTTAACAAAAGACTAAAATTCAATACTGCAAGTTTCACTTAGCTTCAGCATGTAATGCAGATGTTTGTAGCCAAGCACGTCTCTCAGGAGTTAAGCATAAAATGATTTCTCAAACATTGTGGCTAGCAAAGTAAAGAGGAATCCTTCTAGGCTATTAAATATCAGATAACAAAGAAGTGATACCAACACCTCCTTATAGCAAAATAACTGTAGAGAGACACACAGCACACTGTTCAGAAACACACAATTAGGAAACAGAAAAATATCAAAATACAGTACTTTTAAAACTCCAAGTTTGTACTTAACAAAAGACTAAAATTCAATACTGCAAGTTTCACTTAGCTTCAGCATGTAATGCAGATGTTTGTAGCCAAGCACGTCTCTCAGGAGTTAAGCATAAAATGATTTCTCAAACATTGTGGCTAGCAAAGTAAAGAGGAATCCTTCTAGGCTATTAAATATCAGATAACAAAGAAGTGATACCAACATCTCCTTATAGCAAAATAACTGTAGAGAGACACACAGCACACTGTTCAGAAACACACAATTAGGAAACAGAAAAAGATGAAAATACAGTACTTTTTAAAACGGCAAGTTTGTACTTAACAAAAGACTAAAATTCACTACTGCAAGTTTCATTTAGCTTCAGCTTGTAATGCAGATGTTTGCTGCCAAGCAAGTCTCTCAGGCGTTGAGCATAAAATGATTTCTCAAACTTTGTGGCTAGCACTTAAAGTACAGAGGAATCCCTCCAGGCTATTAAATATGTAGGTGTTTATGCCCACTTGAGACATTTTCTCTGTAATACCCGAGAGTTGATTTGTGTCAAATGCTTAAGCAAGGTCAGGTTATGCAAGATGATAGCATTTTCTTCATGAATACCTCTGGTGATCTTCTTGAAGACATCAAACAGATTTAACAGGCATGATGTAGCCTTAACAATTCAAACATGTATTTGGTACACAGTCGGGAGATTACCTGTATCCTTTATGATAAGGTCCTTGATGACTCATTGGTCTGCTTCACAAATGAGGATTATGGGTCTATAATTCCATGCATCATGTGATGTTCCCCCGTTCTGATGGATGACTTCTGCTGTACTCCCTTGTACAAGAACATACGCTGTCTGGAGGCCATGTTTAAGTAGGGATCCAACTGTGCCTGCTGGGTCATGTTTTAAGTCATGCTATAGACATCCCGGAATTTTTTCAGGGACCACTGATTCTGTGTTATCAATCATAGAGAGCACACAGATGAGCTGCTCACTTCAGAAGACAAACTGGTACTGTTTGCATGTATACTTTGGCTGATGGCCACTAGCAACAGGGGGGGTGAAGTGTGAGAAAACCTGCCAGCTAGCAGATTGTCTATTTTCAATACTTTAGTATGGCTGCTGGCATCCACAAACAGCTCTGCATTTAGTTGAGCATTCCCCTTAACATTTCACACTTATTTAAATAAAAGATTTGAGACACTACCTCCAAATACGCCCTTGGTCATGCATCACATACCACACAGTGGTACTGTTTACACAGTCATACACAGCTAGCAATGTCATGTAATTACATCAATTGCACAACATATGCCTATATGGTTTTCATTGAAAAGCTGTATTTCAGCAGACTGATGCCATATAAAGACACATTACAAATGAGTTGTTTGTGGCTAATGCAGAACAGTTACTGACACAAATACTGATATTCACACAATGGTGCTGGTGACCACCTCAATAATCCTTGGGAATATCAACATAATTGTGCATACAATGAATTCTACTTGGTTGCAATTTAATCAAAATGTGATATTTTCATGTACATCACAACATGTGGACGATACAAGACTTATGTTCCCATGTAATCAGTATGAATTTAAAGGGAGAGTGTCAAGATTTTCTGCTACTGTCTTTGTTTTGGTTTAGGTGTCAGGTCATGTGATCCTAATATTTACATTCAGGCTGCTCTGACTCTTTCAGCTCAGGTTTCAGTACCCTGGGGGATGGGCAAATCTCACTTCCAGAAAGCCTAACAGTTTCCTGTGTGTGCTGCTTTTATTTACAGCCCATACTGACAGGGGAACTTCTCTTTGAAATGTAGAGAAGTAATGCTTATAAGGCTTACTCTTTATCACTGTTTAGACTTCCATTTAGCATGCATGCACTGCTTTGTATCTTCTTCATTATTTTCAGCAGCTATGGAAAAATGCAGGTTAATCAAATAGATCCTTACTTTTTAAATATAACAACATATGTGCCACAATTCTCTGATACTGTCTTGCTGCACTATTTTACAAAATTTAACATTTCTTGCCTTTTTTACCTATACCTCACAGTGCTGTTATCATTATAGACCCTAACTTTTGTTTCTCCTTTTTGCTTCTTCCCTATCCATGCTCCTCACTTTTTTAATAAACACATAACATTTCTACCTCTTACTTTCCCTCTCCTAAAAATGCCCTCCTCTCAACTCTGCACTATAAGATATGTGTACTAAGTACAGTGGAATACACAAAAAAATTAAGTAACTATCAAGCAGAATCATACTGATCTGAATCGTATTTTGGTTAAGATCTGTAGTCTCATGTATATGATCTCCTTAGTAAAGTCTAATCTCTGTAATTAATATGCTACTAGGTTTCATCTAGTATATGTACAATTTATGTACTAGCCATTATTCTATTTACTTCCTTGTATGTGAAAACGATTAAATTTACTCTGAACCTTTTCTCCCTGGGCATCTCCTGTATATGGGCTTCCACCCAGTCATACTTTCACAGTCAACAAATGCCAAATACATGCATAAACACATACATACATAAGTAACTAGATAAATTAAAGACTACCCTAGCTGTATGTGTTTTCTGCTAAACGTAATAAATACACTGGTTTCCTTTTATAATCCAGTCTGGAATGATGTTCACTTACAGATCTAACTGCTCATTGAGGTTCTTTTTCCATACATGTCCAGACTAGCACCGTGGTCATACTGCTTATGTCAATTTTTTTGGTCGGCGAATCATTCCTGAAGTGACTGCTCAGTTGCATAGCTTTTGCCTATTTTTCCGTAGATGTAAAACAGGCCAGTTAATTCCTATGTACATATTATTCATTTTAGAATGATTAGGCTTACTGTTGCAATGGCATAAGGAAGATAACAGAACTAGAATGTCACAGACATTTTAGGCAGCACAGTACAGAATTACAAGGCACACAGATATGTCCCTTACAGCTTGTTGCTGTGGTTGCTCCTATTGGTTTTATTTATTCTCTAAAGGCCCAATTATGGTGATACCTCTCAACCTAGTAGTTTCAGAAATCTACATAAGCCTTAAACTTAAGGTGGAAACACTCCCCCAAAATAAGGGCAGGTTTTTAATACTGCCCTTATGAATAGAAATGGTTGTCCGAAGGAACTAGTCAAAAAATCCAATCTATGGCATTATTTAGTATCTTCAGTCCTCATGGATTTACACGCAGAGCTCATTTATGATGAATAGCTCAAATACACAAGTCATCACTCTGGACTTTCTGGAAGACAAGGCCCTTGCCCTGTATTATGTCTCATACAGGCTTTTATAGGTGAGATCTATGCGTGGCCTACAGAGCATTGTCAGACCCCACTCTGATGTATCTCCTGCATATCCACAAAATACCCAGTACCAGAATTACATGTTCTAAACACTTAAAGCTTGCCTGTGATATAAATAGGACCTGCTGCAGAGATAGGTATTTATCCCAGAGACTACTCCAGCTATGGATCAGGCTCCCCATCTATGTGAAGCAGAGTTCCTCCCTAACCGAATTCATGAGCAACTTATACAATTTTTC